>NC_064926.1:478166018-478466018 GCF_023897955.1 Schistocerca gregaria
CAAATGAAGCAGTTCATCTAACATTTTAGTAAATACAAACATCTTTGGCAGAGCTGATAACCAATAGGGAGCCTCATCTGGTAATTTCTGTTATTTTAATACATTTTATTTATATTTTAACCTTTGTAACACGTGTTCCAGTAACACGTAGGCTCACAAAATGTTGAGATGGGCCGCGCGGGGTAGCCGCGTGTTCTAGGGCATCTCGCCACAGTTCACGCGGCTCTCCCCGTCGGAGGTTCGACTCCTCCTCGGGCAAGGGTGTTTTGTGTTGTCATTCGCGTAAGTTAGTTTAAGTTAGATTAAGTAGTGGTTAAGTCTAGGGACCGGTGACCTCATTAGTTTGGTCCCATAGAAACGTACCACAAAAATGTCATACCAAGTTGCGGAATAGGGACTTTGTTTAAAGGAAGGTAGGAGCTTCATGAAATTTGGTAGTCACTGGTAATCCTTCGCAGCATTATTGCTAGCAGTGAACTTCTGTTTCTTACTGCAAGAAATTAACCATCACATATAAGTTTTTTAGCTTCAATTATTTGTAATACATCTATATCTATGTGATTACTCTGCTATTCACAATACAGGGCCTGGCAGAGGATTCAATGAACCACCTTCATGCTGTCTCTCTACCGTTCCACTCTCGAACGGCGAGCGGGATAAACGAGTGCTTAAATTTTTATGCGCGAGCCCTGATTTCTCTTATTTTATCGTGATGATCATTTCTACCTATCTGGAAGGGTTCCAACAGAATGTTTTCGCAATAGGAGGAGAAAATTGGTGATTGAAATTTCATGAGAAGATCCCGTCGCAACTAAAAACGCCTTTGTTTTAATGATGGCCACTCCAATCCACGTATCATGTCTGTGGCAGTATCTTCCCTATTTCACGATAACACAAAATGGGCTGCCCTTCTTTGTAGATATCATAAGATATGAAACAGTCACAGGCAGCAACTACGTTTGAGACATCCCATTTTTTCATTAGCTAACCGCACTAAGCCTTCTTCGGCAGACCCGTTGGACCGGTCAATACGTTTCTATTGGGTTACCAACATAAACTTCCCCTCCGTAACATTTCCTCTTGGTACATAGGAATAATGATCGCCTGTTCCACCCAGCGTCACTGCTAACTGTAGCGCTTGCTGCGATGCTTACGAATGAATGATGTCAGGTTGTGACCATCATCGTGGTGCTTTACAACTATATGGTGCTCATGTGGGACACTCTGAAGTGGGACAGGCGACACATGTTATCACTTCATATGCCACCTTCTAAGCTCATGCGACACTTACTGCGTGCGCTTACGTGGATTCTGGACGTGGAAGACGACGTCGTGGCATGGCTATCACGAGTCCAACACTCAGAACACGGCATCGAACTGTCTCTCTACTGGGTCCACAACCACTGTAGGGCTGCATCGTCATCAGTACCACCATGGAGGTCCGTGACGGAACGTTCGTGTGGTCCAACTTAACATTGTTCAAGTGGTTCCCAACCTCCCTCAGACCAAATCCAAAACCAACTTCACAGGCTGCGCGGGATCAGCCGAGTGGTGTAGGGCGCTGCTGTCATCGACTGTGAGGCTGGTCCCGGCGGAGGTTCGAGTCCTCCCTCGGGCATGGATGTGTGTGTTTGTGTTTGTCCTCAGGATAATTTAGGTTAAGTAGTGTGTAAGCTTAGGACTGATGACCTTAGCAGTTAAGTCCTATAAGATTTCACACACCTCATTTTTTTTTTTTTTTACCAAGTTCGCAGGCACGTGGCCACACGGTGGTGGTGCCGAATTGGGGAAGACCAGGCATGGAATGCAGATGAATATTTTCCGCTAGAGCAACCGTAGCAACAGGTGGAAGCAGCCTCCCGCTTGTCTTCCCTCAGGAGAGAATTATTAACGGACTTTCCTAAGCGTGGGAAACCATCATCCTGGCAGAAATGCAAATTCTTAAACGTTATAGTCATACTCTCAGAGAGCGATCTATCACAAAAATTGAAAACAAAAAAGACCAATATGATAAATAAATAACAGAGATACAACTTTTGTGGATAAAACTTAAAGCAACGTTAAGTAGGAAAAGAGGACTGGCATGTGGAAGGGGTCTAGGTTGTTGCTACGCCGCGAATGTAACAGGAACTCCAGCCTTCTCCGAAATAGTGAGAAACTAGTTCACTCTGAGATGAGCTAGCGGACAGGTCGCACATGCCTCAGGAAGACCAGTAGTTGTGCCAGCTTTCAGAATGCATGGAAATGCGCTGGCACCCATCGAAATAAACTCTGAAGAGTCAAATAAAGTGGCACACCCACAAAATATCGTGTAGGGCTTCTGCGAGCACGCAGAAGTGCCGCAACACGACGTGGCATGGATTCAACTAATGTCTGAAGCAGGGCTGGAGGGAACTGACACCATGAATCCTGCAGGGCTGTCCATAAATCAATAAGAGTACGAGGAGGTGGAGATGTCTTCTGATCATCAAGTTGCAAAGCATCCCACATATGCCCAATAATATACATGCCTGGGCAGTTTGGTGACCAGCGGAAGTGTTTAATCTCAGAAGACTGTTCCGGAGCCACTCTGTAGCCATTCTGGACTTGTGGGGTGTAGCAAGTCCATCGGAATGCACAATCGACATAAATGGATGCAGGTTATCAGACAGGATGCTTACGTACGTGTAACCTATCAAAGTGGTGTCTATGCGTATCACGAGTCCCATATCCCTCCAACTGCACACGCCCTACACCATTACAAAGCCTCCACCAGCATGAACAGTCCCCTGCTGACATACAGGGTCCATGGATTCATGAGGTTGCCTCCACACCCGTACTCGTTCATCTACTCCATACAATTTGAAACGTGGTTCATCCGACGAGGCAACATGTTTCCAGTCATCAACAGTAAAAATGTGGGACTGTGCAGTCGTCAAGAGTACATGAGTGGCCCTTCGGCTCCAAAAACTCGTATCGATGATGTTTCGTTGAAGGTTCGCTCGCTGACACTTGTTGATGGCCCAGCACTGAAATCTGCAGCAGTTAGCGGAGGGGTTGCACTTCTGTCACGTTGAACGATTGTCTTCAGTCATCGTTGGTCCCGTTCTTGCATAATCTTTTTCCGGCAGCAGCGATGTCGGAGATTTGATGTGTTATCGGATTTCTCATATTCAAGGTACACTCGTGAAATGGTCGCACGGGAAAATCCCCACTTCATCGCTATCTCTGAGATGCTGTGTCCTGTCGCTCTTGTGCCGATTATAACATAACATTCAAACTCACTTAAATCTTGATCACGTGCCATTGTAGCAGCAGTAATCTATCTAACAACTGCGCCAGACGCTTGTCTTATGTAAGTGTTGCCGACCGCAGCGACGTATTCTACCTGTTTACATATGTCTGTATCTGAAAACATACCAGTTTCCTTGGCACATCAGTGTATATTATTGGAGTTTTAGTAGGTCAACAAGAAAGTTGTCCGACCGCTACACCCAACATTCCTATCACCGACATGTAACAAAATGATTGAAATGGTTCTGAGCACTATGGGACTTAACATCTGAGGTTATCAGTCCCCTAGAACGAAGAACTAAAAAATGGTTCAAAAGGCTCTGAGCAGTATGGGACTTAACTACTGTGGTCATCAGTCTCCTAGAACTTAGAACTACTTAAACCTAAGTAACTTAAGGACATGACACACATCCATGCCCGTGGCAGGATACGAACCTGCGACCGTAGCAGTCGCGCGGTTCCGGACTGCGCGCCTAGAACCGCTAGACCACCGCGGCCGGCTAGAACGTAGAACTACTTAAACCTAAGAGCATCACACATCCATGTTCAAGGCAGGATTCGAACCTGCGACCGTGGCAGTAGCGCGGCTCCAAACTGAAGCGCCTAGAACCGTCGTCAACCGTGGCGAGCTGACATGTAACAATTCACGGCGGAAAGGAAGATGAAAATGTGCTTAAGGCAGTAGCGTTACACGCCTGATTCGTTCAAATCTATTTATAAACGCCCAAGAAATACACAAGTAATGTTCTAACAACAACTGGAAAACTGTAACTAATTAAAATAACTTTAATTAAATAAAAGAACTACAGTGTGCAACAATTCCTGAGTGACCTCCATTATAGAAGGCTAATCCAACAAACTGATACGGTATTGTATAGGAGATGAAGTACAGACAAAACGACTACCAATTAGAAATAGTAAATTGGACGCACTTTGTACTTGCGCTGACAACGTAAGTCAGCAAATCTCCTATGACAACATGTGGGTGTGCCCGTTAGCAAACAATTGCCAGCCATGTTCCACTGCGGAGTCCCATCAACGTAAACAAAGCTGCACTCCTGTAACACTGATTAACGTACGGGCAGACGGCAATTTTAAATTACTGCTAGTTTGTAACACCCAATCAACACTGTCATAGTTCAGGAAAGTATTACGGCCAACTGAGTCCTACACATAAAATGTCGGCACTTTTAACGATGTGAAGAGTAGTCATAATCTTGTCAAAGTGAATAACTTGAATGTGAATTGTTGTTCGAAGAAGTAGTGAACTGAAATTTCGCTCATTCAATCATTATACACACCAAAAATTACGCATAGGTGCTAATATGAAACAAACATTCTTGACAGATTAAAACTGTGTACTATAACGGAACGTGAACCTACATTTTTTTTAAGAAACTGATATTAATAACGTTTCTCTCGCTTACTGACTATACATACCGAGCAATAACCTTTCTCTTAGGAAACAAACATCCATGACAGATTAACACCGACTCTTAGACCGGAATGTGAAGTTAGTTTTTTACATGGTCTTTCAGCTTAGCTGCGGCGACCATAGAATATTTACGAGGTAGCAACTATTTCAGAAGCCGGCCGGGTGGCCGATCGGTTCTAGGCGCTGCATTCTGGAACCGCGCGACCGCTACGGTCGCAGGTTCGAATGCTGCCTCGGGCATGGACGTGTGTTATGTCCTTAGGTTAGATAGGTTTAAGTAGTTCTAAGTTCTAGGGACTGATGACCTTAGAAGTTAAGTCCCATAGTTCTCAGAGCCATTTGAATCATTTGGACTATTTTAGACCGTAATTACCTCACTCATTCTCTCACAGTGTCCGAAGGATTTCTTGCTTGACTAAAATATTGGAACAGAATGAAATTCACTACAGAATAGCATAACAGCAGTTGAAAGAAGTGCTCCAGTGCGAATGTACGTTAGGTCTTTCAAATAAGCGACTAGTAAGTATGGAGTTTTGATGTGCAGACGTATGCTGTTCATTCACGTTGTCCTAAAATACGAAAAAACCGCAATCGCAACATATTATAATACCTGATAGGGTATAGGAAAACAGTTTGCATCCAAAACAGCTTACAGTCGTCTGAGAATGCATAAATAAAAGGCAATGTATCGTCTTCAAGGGAGTAGTATGTTATGTTATGTTAAACGGGGACCTAGAAACGACGGAGAGGCTCCGCCTCCGCCGCAGCCGCAGTGGTCCACAACCCCACGACGACCATCGCAGTCCACGTCACCCCTCCGCCGCCCAACACCGAACCCATGGTTATTGTGCGGTTCGGCCACCGGTGGACTCCCCAGGGAACGTCTCACACCAGACGAGTGTAACCCCTATGTTTGCGTGGTATAGTAATGGTGGTGTACGCGTACGTGGAGAACTTGTTTGCGCAGCAATCGCCGACATAGTGTAGTTGAGGCGGAATAAAAAGAACCAGGCCGCATTCGTCGAGGAAGATGGAAAACCGCCTAAAAACTATCCGCAGACTGGTCGGCTCACCGGACCTCGACACTAATCCTCCGGACAGATTCGTGCCGGGGACCGGCACTTCTTCCCGCCCGGAAAGCCGTGCGTTAGACCGCACGGCCAACCGGGCGGGCAGGGAATAGTATACTAATCTTCCTACAAAATAGTATTAAGTTCAGGTAAGGATGACGGAGGTGGATTACGATCATACACCCTTCTCTCCCAAGTATGCCAAAAAGGCTCAATAATATTAAGATCCTGTGACAGTAGTGGCCTGAATTCATCCTCGTGGTCATAAAACGAGTTGTGGGTGATGCGAGCTTTGTGAATTGGGCGTTGTCGTCTTTGAACACGGCATCACAGTCCGCCTTCTTAGCTTGTTGGTCAATGCATCAGACGGGAATCCTGCGGGCCTGGGTTCGATTCCCGGCTGGGTCGGAGATTTTCTTCACTCAAAGACTGAGTGCTGTGTTGTACTCCTCATCATTTCATCGATACGCAAGTTGCTCCGTGTGGCGTCACATGAAAATACTTGCCACTTGGCGGCCGAACGTACCATGTTGGGACCTTCGGTCATTAATGCCATACGATCATTTCATTTCACAGCATCACAATTGGGAAACAGACACTGCACCATGGAGTGGACATGACCAACTAAAATGGTCACATAAGCCTTGTCAGTTATGAGACGGTAACCATCGGGCCCGTGGAACATCACGATACGGCTGCCCACATCGTTACCAAACTCCGGCCAAGTTTCGCTATCGGACGTAAGTTTGGGCAGATGTTGGAAACAGTGTGAAACAAGACTGACACACAAAATAACACTCGTACATTGCTCCCCTGCCCAAGTTTTATAGCTTTCTTCCCTTACGAGAATTTGGATCAGTGATGAGTGGTTTTGAAATACTAGTTCACCACGAAATTCCCTGCTTTTGATGCTCCCTTCGTGTACTTTTGGTGCTGACGGGGTTCGCGAGTGCGACATTCAGTTTTGCAGGGATTTTTGCAGCTGTCGTCATTTTGTTTTTCGTAAAAGTCATCTTCAATGACCTTCTATCACGATCACTATTCGCACACTTTCGCCGGCGTTGTGACTTGGCAGATGACGTTTTACAGCTTTCACTGTGTTTGGTATAAATCTTCGATGCGGTGTCTCTTCTAAAACCAAACATTTCAACT
Source organism: Schistocerca gregaria (assembly GCF_023897955.1). NCBI lineage: Eukaryota > Metazoa > Arthropoda > Insecta > Orthoptera > Acrididae > Schistocerca > Schistocerca gregaria. Next base: position 478,172,949 of record NC_064926.1, read on the forward strand.
TATTTTGTTGCGGAAGCGCCCACCATACAAGCATCAACAATATGGCTACGTTCGATTGCACTGGTCTCCGACATAATGAACCCAAAACTACAGAGGACACTGACACTTGCAAAGTATTGAGGGCATTGCATAGTTGCCACTCGTGGTCAAACGAAACAGCGCAACCTGTAAGCTTGGCTAGCATTGGCGTTCATGTTCAAGCATGAGTGGCTCGCGATGTTTCCCTCTCTTTACCCACCCCTCGCATTTCGCAGTGGACAATCAACACGATTCGTCTTCGCATTTTAAAGTGTCTGGCAAATATAACCAAAATCGTGTCCCATGAATTGCATTCCAACAGTTACTACTCAGGTTTGTGTCGTAAATGACCTGAGAGAATCATAAACATAAATATAATTTTAATGTTTCTCTCGTATACGCCAAATCCCGTGTGGCTGGTATGAGTAGATTATGGATATTGTGTCCATTAACTACCATACTATGTATATTTATTCGTGGCATGCGATTTTTATTAGCTTATATACTTAGGGGGCTATACGTTAACACGTGTCACACACATCATATCAGAACAAGACCGCTTGGCGTGACTGTTGAAGTTGGTGTGAGCAGAGAGGACTTGTAATTTTTCTGACTAGTTGTGAGCAAACTTCTGACTTCACAACAATCGTGCCCTACCACAATATACTCTACTGGCCATTAACATTGCTACACCAACAAGAAATGCAGATGATAAACGGGTATTCATTGGACAAATATATTACACTAGAACTGACATGTGATTACATTTTCACGAAATTTGGGTGGACAGATCCTGAAAAATAAGCACCCAGAACAACCACCTCTGGCCGTAATAACGGCCTTAATACGCCTGGGCATTGAGTCAAACAGAGCTTGGATGGCGCTTACAGGTACATGCAGCTTCAACACGATACCACAGTTCATCAAGAGCAGTGACTGGCGTATTGTGACGAACCAGTTGCTCGGTCACAATTGACCAGACGTTTTCAGTTTGTGAAACATCTGGAGAATGTGCTGGCCAGAGCAGCAGTCAAACATTATCCAGAAAGGCCCGTACAGGTCCCGCTACATGCGGTCTTGCATTATCCTGCTGAAATGTAGGGTTTCGCGGGGATCGAATGGAGGGTATAGCCACGGGTCGTAACACATCTGAAATGTAGGGTTTCGCAGGGATCGAATGGAGGGTAGAGACACGGGTCGTAACACACCTGAAATGTAACGTCCACTGTTGAAAGTGTTGTCAATGCGAACAAGAGGTGACCGAGACGTGTAACCAATGGCACCCCATACCATCACGCCGGGTGATACGCCAGTATGGCGATGACGAATACACGCTTCCAATGTGTGTTCAGAGCGACGTCGTCAAACACGGATGCGACCATCATGATGCTGTAAACAGAACCCGGATTCATCTGCAAAAATGACATTTTGCCATTCGTGCACCCAGGTTCGTCGTTGAGTACACCATCGCAGGCGCACCTGTCTGTGATACAGTTTCAACGGTTACTGCAGCTATGGTCTCCGAGCTGATAGTCCATGCTGCTCCAAACGTCGTCGAACTGTTCGTGAAGATGGTTATTGTCTTGGGAACATCCCTTTCAGTTGACTCAGGGAGCGAGACGAGGTTGCATGATCAGTTACAGGTATGCGGATAAGATGCCTGTCATCTCGACTGCTAGTGATACGAGGCCGTTGCGATCCAGCACGGAGTCCCGTATTACCCTCCTGAACCCACCGATTCCATATTTTGCTAACAGTTATTGAATCTCGACCAACGCGAGCAGCAGTGTCGCGATACGATAAACTGCAATCGCGATAGGCTACAGTCCGACCTTTATCAAAGTCGGAAACGTGATGGTACGCATTTCTTCTCCTTACACGAGGCATCGCAAAAACGTTTCACCATGCAACGCCGGTCAACTGCTGTTTGTGTATGAGATATCGGTTGGAAACTTTCCTCATGTCAGCACATTGTAAGTGTCAGCACCGGCGCCAACCTTCTGTGAATGGCCTGGGAAGCTAATCATTTGCATATCACAGCATCTTCTTCCTGTCGGTTAAATTTCGCATCTGTAGCGTGTCATCTTCGTGGTGTAGCAATTTTAATTGCCAGTAGTGTATTAATTAGAAACAAAAGTGGTAACTCAGATACGACACTTCTGCTATCGATACAGAACTTGACCATAAACAGAAAGTCACAGATATTTGTGCTAATAAGGAGTAATACCAAGAATTGTTGTTGCCGAACACTGTAAGCTACTGGAACACGGATGAGTATGAATATCAGGAGAGCAGAAGTATCCCCTTCTACACAACGAATATGGGTTGTCAAGTATCCTTGCAAACGCTAAGGGAGTTCACTGCCACCCGCAATGTCACTTCGCGCCTGAGTTGGCAGGTAGAAAGAAAGACATTGAGGACAAGGTTGGCCACGCACTACAGCCCAGAGTCCAGACCATTAACTTGTCTCAAGCGCACGATGTCGTCGAACCAGCTCAGCACCTGCTGTATCTCAAGATTTTGCGGGACACGTGTCTCCTGTCTATACGTGTATCATAGACTTAGACAAGTTTTTCTATATCTTTCACTACCCTTTGGCAGAAATCTACCGAAGTTCGCTAGAGTTACCAAGTGCTCCAAGCGACTGGAAAAATGTGCAGGTGATTCCCAGATTCAAGAATACGAGGGTCGTTCAATAAGTAGTGTCACGCATTTTTTTAAGTGCCATTTATGTACACAGACAAACGTCCTCGTTTGTGATTCACATTCGATATTTGTTATGACGCCAGTGCAGTTTCGAAGCGATCTGGCAGATGGCAGAGCCGTAGTACAGCGTTGAAATGGAGTCTACATACGACTCACGTTACAAGCAGCGTGTTGCTATTGAACTCCTGTGTGCAGAAAAAAAAAACCGTGTTGAACACCCATAAACGTTTGTGTGCAGTGTATGGCGTTGCAGCAGCTGATATAAGCACAGTTGGCCGGTGGGTAAAGAAAATTACAGCCCCAGGAAATGCAGAAACAGAGCTCCATGCTCAGCCCCTCCCGGGTCGTCCTGTCACAACACTGCTCCAGGCATGCTGAATCGTGTGGATGCCAATATTCGTTCCGACTTTGGCTCTAGAGCTCTACATCTACATCTTTATGGATACTCTGCAAATCACATTTAAGTGCCTGGCAGAGGGTTCATCGAACCACCTTCACAATTCTCTATTATTCCAATCTCGTATAGCGCGCGGATAGAATGAACATCTATATCTTTCCGTACGAGCTCTGATTTTCCTTATTTTATCGTGGTGATCGATCCGCCCTATGTAAGTCGGTGTCAACAAAATATTTCCGCATTCGCAGGAGAAAGCCAGTTATTGGAATTTCGTGAGAAGATTCCGTCGTAAAGAAAAACACCTTTCTTTTAAGTATATCCAGCCCAAATCCTGTATCATGTCTGTGACACTCTCTCCCATATTTCGCGATAATATAAAAGTGCTGCCTTTCTCTGAACGTTTTCGATGTACTCCGTCAGTCCTACCTGGTAAGGATCCCACACCGCGCTCTAGTATTCTAAAAGAAGACGTACAAGCGTAGTGTAGGCAGTCTCCTTAGTAGGTCTGTTACGTTTTCTAGGTGTCCTGCCAACAAAACGCAGACTTTGGTTAGCCTTCCCCACAACATTTTCTATGTGTTCTTTCCAATTTAATTTGTTCGTAGTTGTACTACCTAGGTACTTAGTTGAATTTACGGCTTTTAGATTAGACTGATTTATCGTGTAACCGAAGTTCCTTTTAGCACTCATGCGTATGACCTCACACTTTTAGTTATTTAGGGTCAACTGCAACTTTTCAGATATTTTTTCTAAATCGCTTTCAAATTTGTTTTGATCTTCTGATGACTTTATTAGTCGATACACGACAGCGTCATCTTCAAACAACCGAAGACGGCTGCTCCCAAATAGTTTATATAGATGAGGGACAGCAAAGGGCCTATAACACTACCTTCGGGAACGTCTGAAATCACTTCTGTTTTACCCGATGACTTTCCGTCACTTACTACGAACTGTGACCTCTCTGACAGGAAATCGCAAATCCAGTCACATAACTGATACGATATTCCTTAACCACGTAATTTTACTACTAGCCGTTTGTGTGGTATAGTGTCAAAAGCCTTCCGGAAGTCCAGAAATAGGGAATTGATCTGAAATCCCTTGTCAATAGCACTCAGCACTTCATGTGAATAAAGAGCTAGTGTGTTCCACAGGAACGATGTTTTCTAAACCCATGTTAACTGTGTGTCAATAGACCGTTTCCTTCGAGGTGGTTCTTAATGTTCGAACACAACATATGCTCTAAAATACTGCTTCATATCGACGTTAACGGTATGGGCCTGCAATTTAGTGAATTACTCCATTCTACCTTTCTTGAATATTGGTGTGATCTGTGCAACTTTCCAGTCTTTGGGTACGGATCTTTCGTCGAGCGAGTGGTTGTGTATGATATTGACGGTCAGCATTGGAAGTGCATCAGCAATGATCGAGACTCTCAGATATTCAAAGAGGTGCTCAAAGTGGGGTCCACGAATGCTCACAGCTGACCACAAGATTAAAAGAAAGGCCATTTCATCTGAACTGTTGGAGCGTTTTAAGACCGACGGTGAGGCCATTCTGTCACGGATCGTTAGGAGGGATGAAAATGGGTGCAACACTTTGCGCTGGAAACAAAAAGTCAGTCCATGGAGTGGCATCATCCTCATTCACCACAAAAGAAGAAATTCAAGACAACGCCATCAGCCAGAAAAGTCATGGTGACAGTCTTCTGGGATTGTGACGGCGTCATTCTCGTGGATGTGATACCAAGACGGTTAACCTTCAATTCAGAGGCATACTTGAAGGCTCTAAATAAACTCAAGAACCGTTGCCGACGTGTTCCATCGGTTAATAATCCAGCAGAAATCTTGCTCCAAAACGATAATGGACACCCACACACAAGTCTGAGAACCCGGGAACACATCGCCAAATTGGGTTGGACACTCAATGCCCCATCCACCCTACAGTCCAGACCTGACACCCTCGGACTTCCATATCTTTGGGCTGCTTAAAGATTTTCTACGAGAAACACGCATTGAAGATGACGAGAGTGTCAGTCATGCAGTGAAAACGTGGCTACGCCTATAGGACAAGAGCTTTTACCGGCAGGGAATACATGATCTCCCACAACGTTGGCGTACGGCCATGGGACGTGGTGGAGACTACGTAGAAAAATAGGAGATGGACAAGACATGTTAATGTGTATTTGTAACTAGGCTGCGTAGGTTTTTTTACTGGTAACGCCGCGTAGCGCTCTGTATGAAAATCACTGGCTGTGCTGTGTGCAGTACGTGGCTGGTTTTCATTGCTGTTCGCTATTGTAGCGTTGGGAATTTGGCTGTTAACAGCGTGTAGCGTTGCGCAATTGGAGGTGAGCCGCCAGCAGTGGTGGATGTGGGGAGAGAGACGGCGGAGTTTCGATAGCGGATGATGTGGTCGTGTGTCGATCAGAGACAGTAAATTTGTAAGACTGGATGTCATGAACTGATATATATTATGACTTTTGAACGCTGTTAAGGTAAATACATTGTTTGTTCTATATCAAAATCTTTCATTTGCTAACTATGCCTATCAGTAGTTAGTGCCTTCAGTAGTTAGAATCTTTTATTTAGCTGGCAGTAGTGGCGCTCGCTGTATTGCAGTAGTTTGAGTAACAAAGACTTTTGTGAGGTAAGTGATTCATGAAGGGTATAGGTTATTGTTAGTCAGGGCCGTTCTTTTGTAGGGATTATTTAAAGTCAGATTGCGTTGCGCTAAAAGTACTGTGTGTCAGTTTAAGCACAGTCATGTATCATTTTTCTAAGGGAACGTTTCATACTGTCACCAAATTCTGACTCTTAATAATAGATAAAACCTGAGAAAAAAAGTGGGACATTACTTATTGATAGACCCTCGTAGTTTTCTAACAAGCGTACACAATTATCGTCCAGTACTCCTGGCATAAACCTGTAGTACCTCGGACCACGTTGATGCTTACGTGTCATGACCTTCTAACAGCTGACAATCTCCTCTGCGGGAGTCATATGGTCTTCACAAACAGCGATTATGTAAAACCCAGATCACTCTATTCCTCCTCGAGACCCAAAGGACAGTAAACATAGGTACAGGTTGGTGCTGTGTTCCTCGACTTCCTGGATGTGTTCGGTACAGTTCCGCATCGTCGCCTAATAAAGTAAATACGAGAGTGCAGAACACAGCTTTGTGATGGGACTGCTGAGTTTCTTGCAAACAGAAATGTAAATCTTAATGAGGAAATCTTGAGATGTGAAATTAACTTCAGGTATAACGCCAAGTTAGTGTTACCCCACAGTTAAGTTTTCACAGTGATGTAACATGACACGCATATCGCTTCATGAGTCTGTATCAGTTCAGTTACATTTATTTCTTAAATTAAAGCGTGCAGTGCAGGCAACTGTGGTGGCTGAAACGTTCTCACGCAAGGTAGTGGTTTCAGGGAGTACACGCGGTCGAGTTCACGGACGAGAGAAATGTCTTGCTCAAGAGTTGTGTGGTATCCTGGTTTCCAGGAGTTCATTCCTGACTGCAGCCGCATCGGCGCCTTAGCTCCCACGTGCACATTTGAGACGTTTGAGGTCAACAGTAGTCCTGCCTTTCCATTCCCATGGAACACGAGAAATGCAGCTCCATCTCAACAATATCTCCAGTCGGCCAAAACTGCGTATTGCCTCCGTTTTAGACATTGTTTTGCATTTTCCAATAGTGGAAGACTCTTCAACCATGGTTCCACCGTTTTTGCGTTTTTGTACGCCATACAAAGGAAACCTTTGCTGTGTTCCACTCTATTTTCATGCTTCGAAGCAGGTTCACGTTCATCATATCGGCTACAAACTTGCTCAATACATGGAGCTTTAAATACTTATTATTCTTTTCTGGGAGTCGTCCTCTGCCAACTATCATTTGTTTCCTGCTTTCTGTCTCATGCTGATTGTGCAGTCTGAAGATGCCTTTTGCAGTACCATGAAGTGTTTCTTTCATATTTTAGAGCCCACGTTCTGAGCTGCTCGCAGTTTAACTGATTCTTTGTGTTTCTTGGATGCGATGTTCATTACGTTATATCTCTTGTATTCGAAAATGCGAGCAGTACAGATCAGGAACACTGACTCTATTTATTCGTCTTTCAGTCTTCCTGTTTACGTGTTTCTTTAGTTCCACAGAATTAACTAGAATATTTCTGTTATCTTTTTTAAGAGTCAATTCCTTGTGGTTTGTAATTTGAATAAGTACTTGATTATTGTGAAATCAGCATTATGAACCCCATTTCTTACAATTTCTCCCACGATACGGCGACCCTTATCTAACTACAGAAATACACTAAAGTGTTGTTTCAGTTTCATGATATTCCGTTGTGTGCAGTGACCAAATTATTAATTGAATATTCAGGTTACATACAAAGTTGTTTATTTTGGTGGTGAGTGGGTAGTGCTCGCGGATTTTTTGAGAACTCAGTTACTAATATAGAGCGGTGTGAATGCATAAAACTAGCCTACATGATAATTTCAAAAGCACCATTAGGTTGAAATGTGGGTGAATTCCCAAGTGACCAAACTGCTCAGGTCATCGGTCCCTAGACTTACACACTACTTAAAATAACATGAAGTAACCTTTGCTAAGAACGACTCACACACACCCATGCCAGAGGGAGGACTCGAACCTCCGGCGGGAACGGCCGCGTAATCCGTGATCTGGCGCCTCAAACCGCGTGGCCACTCCGCGCGGGTCCATTAGACTGCACACAGATGACAGCGATATATAAACATGTTGACACTCTAGAAAATTGTGGTGAAATGTAAGTAGGTTTCTTTTGAGCATACGAGAAGAGTCAGCACTATGGTCAGATTTCTGGTTACCTGCTCACACCCACCCCTTCGCTGTCCCCTGCCCCTTTGGGCCAACTCCCTTTCGTATACAATGGTGGCTAATTTTCCTATTGGTGGAGAATACTGGTAAAGCCTCTATGATTTCCAAGTGGAGTTATTCGTAACCCCGTCAAGCAGAATTAATTGGTCGCATTAGTAGCATCCAACGTTTACTTGCAGGACCTCGGAAAGCGTGCCAGATCATTGGGAAATTCAAGACGGCAGATTCAAAATGGTGACCTCTATGATCTCACAACCCAGATGGCAGATTAAATGTATCCAAGAGGATTCTTATACAGGTAGGAAATAAGGGTTTCTAGACTTTCAACTACCAACTTGCAACTACCCACTTTCACCTACTTTTCAATATCACCATCTAAAGACCCATATATCATCATCATAAATACAAGACATTTTAAGATTTTTGTCACAGTAGCGTCTAAGAAAAAGAAATATTCTTGTACAAACACGTAATTAATTTTTGTACATCCATAAGAAGAAAACAACCACTAATTAGATGAACACAAAGAAAGTATGTTCTCAATTTCTAATATGTATGTAATTTGTTCCTGTAGACTATCTCTAATATCCCCTCAACAATTATTTCCGTTCCTCGTATCAATTTTTCTGATTAACGGTATTTGGAGATTTTAATTTTGCCTTGAACTTCTTGTATTACTTTATTGTTAACGTTTCCACATCTTCATGGACGTACTTTGCCACCTGTTCCCCCCACATTCTTGTGGAATTACTACATAGACTTTAAGTACACAGCTATTGCAAATGAATGTTCATTAAATTAAATTAGTGCCGTGCGGGGTAGCCACGCTGCCTGGGGCGCCTTGCCACGGTTCGCGCGGCTATCCCCGTCGGTAGTTATAGTCCTCCCTCGGGCATGGGTGTGTGTGTTGTCCTTAGTGTATGTCAGTTTAAGTTAGACTAAGTAGTCTGTAAGCCTAGGGACGGATGACCTCTGCAGTTTGGTTCCTTAGGAACTTACCACAGATTTCCAAATTAAATTAGTTATTCGATCCATTTCAATCTCTGCAAACGGCTTTTCTGTTGCTAGATGAACATTTTCCTACCCACCACATTTAGATAAAATGTAACCATCCTTCTTAAGCAGATAAAAATGATAATGAAGGCTTATAAACAAATTCTTCATGTGTCCTTTAAGGAAGTAAACGTTTTTAAATCGAACATTTACTTCTCGTACTTCAACGTTGGCCACTTTCCATTGCTGCTTACATTAAATACTGTTATTTTGTATTTTCCAGTCATTTTCATTATTCCATACATTGTGTTTCAAGGAATATGTACACCTTGCTTGCACATCTGCACTGGCTTATTCTTCCTACAATGACAGAATATATTCTTCTTTTGTGGCAACTTGTTTCACCAAAGACTCCAGTTTATTATTCGTGAACTCGACATATTCCATTCCCACGTATCTTTCTTGCATACATAAAACATTACTGTGCTTCAGGGAGTAATTTCTGTAATGGAGAATGGTTCAAGTCTGTGTGATACATTTCCACATTTTCTTACGACATGTGGAATAACATTATTCGTGGGAAACAGTCCTAATCCTGCAACATCTACACCCATACTGATAAGTTAAGGATAATGCTGATACTTGGTGAAACAACGCTCTGGTGGGCGGTGTGCTTGTTTAAATTACCTCGGCGTATAACCATGCGGTGCATTTGACCTGAGGTCATCGCACGGTGGTGCTGGCAGCAGGCCACATACGCAGAGGTGTGTTGGTGCATGTCAGAGTACGGTGCAGCGAGTAAGTGTGTAGACGCTTTCAGACATGCTATGGTGAGTGTATGTTGAAAAGGGCTCAAAGAACACATATTGATGACGATATGAGGGGTAGAATACTAGGATAACTGGAGGTTGGTCAAACACAGCAGGTCGTAGCACGGGCTCTTCGTGTGCCACAGAGTGTGATCTAAAGATTATGGCAACGTTTCCAGTAGACAGAAAACGTGTCCAGGCGCTACAGTACGGGACGTCCACAGTGTAAAACACCACAAGCATACCGATATCTCATCATCAGTCCCCGCAGGCGGCCACGGAGTACTGCAGGTAGCCTTGCTCGAGGCCTTACCGCAGCCACTGGAACAGTTGTCTCCAGACACACAGTCTACAGACTACTGGACAGACACGGTTTATTCGCCTGGAGACCTGCAAGGTGCATTCCACTGACTCTTTGTCACAGGAGAGCCCGTAAGGCCTGGTGTCAAGAGCACAGTACGTGGTCATTGGAACAGTGGTCCCAGGTTATGTTCACGGACGAGTCCAGGTATAGTCTGACCAGTGATTCTCGCCGGGTTTTCATCTGGCCTGAACCAGGAACCAGATACCAACGCCTTCATGTCCTTGAAAGAGACCTGTATGGAGGTCGTGGTTTGATCGTTTGGGGTGGGATTATGATTGGTGCAGTATACTCCTGCATGTCTTTGACAGAGGAACTGTAACAGATCATGTGTACTGGGAAGTCATTTTGCACCATTATGGACGCCGTTTGAGTTGTGCAGTGGGTCTCACCTTCTTCCTGTTGGATGATAACGCACGGTTCCGCCGAACTGCCGTTGTGGAGGGGTACCTTGAAACAGAAGATATCAGGCGAATGGAGTGGCCTACCTGTTCTCCAGACATAAACCCCATCGTCTGGGATGCCGTCGGTCGATATGTCGCTGCACGCCTTCAAGCCCCTACGACACTTCAGGAGCTCCGACAGGAACTGGTACAAGAATGGGAAGCTATACCCCAGCAGCTGCTTGACCAGACAATCCGTTGTGTGGCCTATGTACGTGTGCATGGTGATCATATCCCATATTGGTGTAGGGGTCTTGCGAAGGAAACAGTGGCGTTTTGAAGCACGTGTGTTTCGGGACGGTTTTCTCAACTTATCAATACCGTGGACTTACAGATCCGGGTCGTTGTGTTCGCTAAGTGTATATGCTATTTGCGCCAGTTTTGTGTAGTGCCACTTTGTGTGGCACCACATTCTGCAATTATCCTTAATTTATGAGCATGAATGTATATTTTCCCATATTGTGGATAACAATGTCCTGGATACAGGAAAATATATTTCTCCAGCTTCAGTATTAAACTTAGATGGAATACTTTTGTTGTCTTTCTTGGAGGCTGTGCTAACAATTTCCACATAATTTTCAGGTAAATAATTAAAACCGCGCTTAGTTTATAATCTTTTCTGAGTCCTGAGTGTGTGGAAATTTTAGTTGTACCCCACTCAGGCTTCACATATTCTTATTGCCCCAGTGGACAAACTGCAGAGGACTATTGTTTGGTACAGGAAACAATGGAGCCACTATTTGTTGGCGCTTAACACACATAAACAATTTTCCACATGGTCAAACACACCATCTATTATTCAGTTGTGTATTGTAGCTTCCTGCCTGGTAATACTATTTACTTTAGCCAAGCCAAACGTAAAGTTTTTCATTTTTGTCCATCTGGACACTTTATAAAATTGCTAATATACACTCCTGGAAATGGAAAAAAGAACACATTGACACCGGTGTGTCAGACCCACCATACTTGCTCCGGACACTGCGAGAGGGCTGTACAAGCAATTATCACACGCATGGCACAGCGGCGAATGGCGCTAGCTGCGCAGCATTTGTGCACCGCCGCCGTCAGTGTCAGCCAGTTTGCCGTGGCATACGGAGCTCCATCGCAGTCTTTAACACTGGTAGCATGCCGCGACAGCGTGGACGTGAACAGTATGTGCAGTTGACGGACTTTGAGCGAGGGCGTATAGTGGGCATGCGGGAGGCCGGGTGGACGTACCGCCGAATTGCTCAACAAGTGGGGCGTGAGGTCTCCACAGTACATCCATGTTGTCACAAGTGGTCGGCGGAAGGTGCACGTGCCCGTCGACCTGGGATCGGACTGCAGCTACGCACGGATGCACGCCAAGACCGTAGGATCCTACGCAGTGCCGTAGGGGACCGCACCGCCACTTCCCAGCAAATTAGGGACACTGTTGCTCCTGGGGTATCGGCGAGGACCATTCGCAACCGTCTCCATGAAGCTGGGCTACGGTCCCGCACACCGTTAGGCCGTCTTCCGCTCACGCCCCAACATCGTGCAGCCCATCTCCAGTGGTGTCGTGACAGGCGTGAATGGAGGGACGAACGGAGACGTGTCGTCTTCAGCGATGAGAGTCGCTTCTGCCTTGGTACCAATGATGGTCGTATGCGTGTTTGGCGCCGTGCAGGTGAGCGCCACAATGAGGACTGCATACGACCGAGGCACACAGGGCCAACACCCGGCATCATGGTGTGGGTAGCGATCTCCTACACTGGCCGTACACCTCTGGTGATCGTCGAGGGGACACTGAATAGTGCACGGTACATCCAAACCGTCATCGAACCCATCGTTCTACCATTTCTAGACCGGCAAGGGAACTTGCTGTTCCAACAGGACAATGCACGTCCGCATGTATCCCGTGCCACCCAACGTGCTCTAGAAGGTGTAAGTCAAGTACCCTGGCCAGCAAGATCTCCGGATCTGTCCCCCATTGAGCATGTTCGGGACTGGATGAAGCGTCGTCTCACGCGGTCTGCACGTCCAGCACGAACGCTGGTCCAACTGAGGCGCCAGGTGGAAATGGCATGGCAAGCCGTTCCATAGGACTACATCCAGCATCTCTACGATCGTCTCCATGGGAGAACAGCAGCCTGCATTGCTGCGAAAGGTGGATATACACTTTACTAGTGCCGACATTGTGCATGCTCTGTTGCCTGTGTCTATGTGCGTGTGCTTCTGTCAGTGTGATCATGTGATGTATCTGACCCCAGGAATGTGTCAATAAAGTTTCCCCTTCCTGGGACAATGAATTCACGGTGTTCTTATTTCAATTTCCAGCAGTGTATTTACTAATATCTTTCATCACTTAAGTATAATTTTGTCATACATCTTTACAATTGGAGCTCATGCATGCTAAACAGTCTATTCCTTCTTATCACTGTTTATAATGACATTGCTATTGTAATGGTAGTCCTCTTGCATACAGAAGTCATGGTTTAATGTTTGGTAATCACAAATCACCATTTTTTTAAAAACTCGCAACAAATACTGTTTTATAACTGGGTTCACAAGATGACAGTCATCTCTGCAGAGCTACTGTTATGGCACTTGCTCACTGTCAGCTACTATTTCCGGTGCTCGTGTGTACGTCTGTAAATATATATGCAAAAATTAATAAAATTTTTGTAGAAGAATATTTGTTTTGTTGATAGCGTCAAAGTTAATTGTGTACTCTCTGCATGGACTCCATCAGGCAGGGCACCCGTGTAACATCAAAACTCGAAGAAGACAACTGGGTCGGTCGTCGAAATATTGTGCATGAAATGTACAAAATAATAATAATAATAATAATAATAATAATAATAATAATAATAAAAAACTCGGCAGAACACCTGGAAGCACATACTTAATCAATCACTACCCTGTCAAAGATATTAAAATGCCTGCTGTTTGTGATGATCTACATGTATCTTTCAGATGATGATACCATGTTGGCGAAAGTGGGTAGCTGGGTCAACCAGTAATTTAATAAATACAAAGTATGTATTTTCTCAAATTACGAGACGTATCTAATTTTTTCCACTGTCAACTCCTTTCTCCGATGTAATATTAGCTCCCTTCCTTCTTAAAATTCTTCTAGCCACCAGCTTCAGGGATTTCAATTTTGCCTTTTATATCCCCACTACACAATTGTTAAAGCATTCTACAGCTTGCTGGGTGCGTTCTGAGCCGCATTTTGTGGAATTTCCGCATAGAACCTTTGGAAATAAAAGCCTGTGAAATGTAGTTATTCTGACAGTTGAAATCTCTATAAGTGGCTTTTCTGTTCCTAGGTGCACATAGTTAAATATTAAAATTTGCAGAACATACCTTCATTTTATTTGTCAAATTTTTGTTCGGAAAAAGAATTAAATGATTTGTATGTAGATACGGATTATAAGTTAAAAATTTCGTTGGATAGTACAGGGTGTTTCAAAAATGACCGGTATATTTGAAACGGCAATACAAACTAAACGAGCAGCGATAGAAATACACCGTTTGTTGCAATATGCTTGGGACAACAGTACATTTTCAGGTGGACAAACTTTCGAAATTACAGTAGTTACAATTTTCAACAACAAATGGCGCTGCAAGTGATGTGAAAGATATAGAAGACAACGCAGTCTGTGGGTGTGCCATTTTGTACGTCGTCTTTCTGCTGTAAGCGTGTGCTATTCACAACGTTCAAGTGTGCTGTGGACAACATGGTTTATTCCTTAGAACAGAGGATTTTCCTGGTGTTGGAATTCCACCGCCTAGAACACAGTGTTGTTGCAACAAGACGAAGTTTTCAACGGAGGTTTAATGTAACCAAAGGACCAAAAAGCGATACAATAAAGGATCTGTTTGAAAAATTTCAACGGACTGCGAACGTGACGGATGAACGTGCTGGAAAGGTAGGGCGACCACGTACGGCAACCACAGAGGGCAACACACAGCTAGTGCAGCAGGTGATCCAACAGCGTCCTCAGGTTTCCGTTCGCCGTGTTGCAGCTGCGGTCCAAATGACGCCAACGTCCACGTATCGTCTCATGCGCCAGAGTTTACACCTTTATCCATACAAAATTCAAACGCGGCAACCCCTCAGCACCGCTACCATTGCTGCATGAGAGACATTCGCTAATGATATAGTGCACAGGATTGATGAAGGCGATATGCATGTGGGCAGCATTTGGTTTACTGACGAAGCTTATTTTTACCTGGACGGCTTCGTCAATAAACAGAACTGGCGCATATGGGGAAACGAAAAGCCCCATGTTGCAGTCCCATCGTCCCTGCATCCTCAAAAAGTACTGGTCTGGGCCGCCATTTCTTCCAAAGGAATCATTGGACAATTTTTCAGATCCAAAACGATTACTGCATCACGCTATCTGGACATTCTTCGTGAATTTGTGGCGGTACAAACTGCCTTAGACGACACTGCGAACACCTCGTGGTTTATGCAAGATGGTGCCCGGTCACATCGCACGGCCGATGTCTTTAATTTCCTGAATGAATATTTCGATGATCGTGTGATTGCTTTGGGCTATCCGAAACATACAGGAGGCGGCGTGGATTGGCCCCCTATTCGCCAGACATGAACCCCTGTGACTTCTTTCTGTGGGGACACTTGAAAGACCAGGTGTACCGCCAGAATCCAGAAACAATTGAACAGCTGAAGCAGTACATCTCATCTGCATGTGAAGCCATTCCGCCAGACACGTTGTCAAAGGTTTCGGGTAATTTCATTCAGAGACTACGCCATATTATTGCTACGCATGGTGGATATGTGGAAAATATCGTACTATAGAGTTTCCCAGACCGCAGCGTCATCTGTTGTTGACAATTGTAACTACTGTAATTTCGAAAGTTTGTCTGCCTGAAAATGTACAGTTGTCCCAAGCATATTGCAACAAACGGTGTATGTCTATCGCTGCTCGTTTAGTTTGTATTGCCGTTTTAAATATACCGGACATTTTTGAAACAGCCTGTATTAAAAGAAGACCAAACAAAAACAAAGCATTGCTTTATGTGTGTGCTGAAAGTGGATTGTTGGGTGATCCTGAAAAGTGGTTGTAAGTGGGTAGGTGAACGCATAGCAACTCTTGGTTCATACCTGCATGAAAGTCCTGTTGTGTTGCATTTAATTCCACCTTCTTGGATTGTGACAATATAATAACATGAGTTTGCCATCTTGGATCCACCATCTCGGATTCCCCAGTGTTCCGGCACTCGTGTCAAAGTTCTACATGTGGAGCTGCACCTGGAAGGAAGCTACTAATTAATTCCACTTGACAGATTTATAATTAATTCCACTCGACAATCATGCAAGGTGTACCAGTATCCTTCTGCAGTAGGACAATTTCGAGGCATATCATACATAGGGTTCAAATGGCTCTGAGCACTATAGTGCTTAACATCTGAGGTCATCAGTCCCCTACAACTTAGAACTACTTAAGCCTAACTGACCTAAGGACATCACACATATCCATGTCCGAGGCAGGATTCGAACTGGCGACCGTAACAGTCCAGCGGTTCCAGACTGAAGCGCCTAGAACCATTCGGCCACAACGACCAGCGATACATAAGGCAACTGGTCTAATGGTATGTGGCAGGGGTAGAGGGAGGAGGAAGGGATGGGTAGCGATGAGGTTATCGGAAATCTGGGAGCAATTCAGCCTGTCCTCGTAAGTGGAAATCAACGCTAATAATGTAGGGACACGTGCAGACTGTCAGCGTTTGGTGCAGAGGTTCGAAGCTGACCTTCAACACACGCAAATGTAACGTGTTTCATATCAATAGGCAAAAATACACCTTACTTTACGATTATACGACTGCCGAACAATTACTAGAGGTAGCTATATAAACAGAATATCTGATAGCACACATACAGAGTGAATTTAATTATATATACCACCTGCAATTGATTGTAGGAAAGGCAAGTGGCAGTCTGAGATTCACTGGAAGAATGCTCAGGATGGATTGTCCACACATGAATGAGGTAACGTACAGAACCTCCTTCGAACGATACCTAGGAGCCCTTGCGAGATAGAATTGACAGAAGAAACAGAGAAGATTCAAAGAAGAGTAGCACGTTTCATGACAGGTACGGTTAGTAATCGAAGACCCTTCACGGAGAAGTCCCTCCGACTACAGATTCTACAAGAGAGGGCCGTGCATCACGATACATTCTGATGTTCAAACTGCAATTCCCAAAAGTTTCAACCAATATTTTGCTTCCGCCTACGTATAGCTGTCGAAAAGACCGTGATGGTGAATTAGAGTCGAACTTCAAACAGAGGTTTACCAACTGTCCATTCTTCCCGCACACCGTTCGCAACTGGAACAGCAAGAGCGAGAAGTTACGATGGTACGCAGAGGACACTCCGCCAGCCGCAAGGTGACTTGTGGTGTACAGATGTAGATGCAGATGTAGATGCATTCTCCTCACACACAGAGACCGTATGGATCAGCGAATGTGGAAGCTTACCTGCCTTCAGTGGTATGTAAAATAGTGATGTAGTTTACTGCTCATGAGTCGCCACAGTTTATGTTGGATTCTCGCCGTGCATCCATAACAAAGTTGCTTCATACGTCAACACCTGTAACGTAGCGCCGGCCGGTTTGCCCGAGCGGTTCTAGGCGCTTCAGTCCGGAACCGCCCTGCTGTTACGGTCGCAGGCTCGAATCCTGCCTGGGGCATGGGTGTGTGTGATGTCCATGTGTTAGTTAGGTTTAATTAGTTTTAAGTTCTACGGGACTGATGACTTCATATGTGAAGTCCCATAGCGCTCAGAGCCATTTGAAGCATTTTTGTAACGTAGCGTTCTCATGTGTCAACAATTCGAACATCACCGTAATCATTGATGCCTAATTTTGAAACGTGCGACTATTCTAAGAAATCTCTATATTAAAGTTAGTATCAGAATTGTGATGCTAAGGAAATCAAAGACAATAAGCCCAACGGACATCATAATTGGTAGCATCAAAACAGAAAATGCTTTAGAGTTTATGTATTCAGACTTTAACATGATCTTTGCGTCACAAAATAGGCAGAATACTTGTAAGTGGAATCAGTGGAACGAATACTCAGCGAATATTACACTGATAAGCCAAAACATTGTGACCACTGCCAACCGCAACGTTAGATGCTGCCTGGTGGCGTTGCAAACACTTGGCGCGTAACAAAGGTACGTAAGCGGAGCCGACACGGACGGGAGATCATCCTAGAGCAGATATGGGCTGCAAATGAGGAAATGCGGTGAGATAAGCGACTTTGAGAAAGGGCAAATCATTATTACGCAGAACCTGTGAACAAGTATCTATAAAACGGCGATGCTGGTCGAATGTTCACGTGCCACTGCCGTGAGCATCTACGGAAAGAGGTGGAGGATAGTGAAACTACCACTAGGCGCTGAGTTGGTTGAACGTCCACGACTCTTCGCAGAACGTGGAGTTCGGAGGCTTATTTGCTCTGTAAGGAGGATAGATGGTGATCTGCGGCTACTCTGTCGAAAGAGCACAATACTGGTCCGCGCACAAGTGTTTCGGAGCTCACCGTTCATCATACATTGTTGAAAACGGAGCTCCACAGCAGGTCATTCCTACCTGTTCACATGTTGACACAACGACATCGGCAATTAGGAATGCAGTTGGCGCGGGACCATCGGTATTCGACCGTCAATCAATGGAAACGTGTCGGCTCTTCGGGTGAATCACATTTTTGCTATACTAAGCTGATGGTCGTCTCCAGAAGCCCCGACATCGAGGTGAACGGCGGCGCGAAACGTGCAGCGCGCGTTGAACATAGTCTGGTGGGAGCAGTATTATGCTAAGGCAGACATTCTTCAGCGCTTGCACAGGACCTGTGGTAGTAATCGAAGACACGCTGACGGCTGCGTACCACATACATCCCTTCATGCTTCGTATCTTCCCCAACGCCGATGTCATCTTTCAGCTGTATAGTTGTCCGTGTCTCGGAGCCAGAACCGTGTTGCAGTGGTTTGAGGAGCTATATGGTGAATTCACGTAGATGCCTCGGCGTGCAAATGCGCCTGTTGTAAATACTATGCAACCCATCTTCTTCGCTATAGGGTGCCATCACCACGTAAGCGAATTAGCGGCCCGTTATTTATGCGAATTACATGACTTGTGTGTAGTCATCTAATGCCACATAATTCCACAAACCAACCGACAAACTGTCGGATCCCCGACACGCAGAATAAGTGCTGCATTTCGTTCCGAAGATGAATAGACTAGCTATTAAGCTGGTGGTCATAATGTTTTGGCTCATTAGTTTACACTGCAAAAACACCTCACATTTCTACAGTTCGTTCCAAAAAAGTTTCATAAGGATGACCTTCAAAATTGGTCATAATTCTCGGAGTGGTGTCCACAAAAACAGCTAAGTGATGCCGCGTTTCAGTGCATCA
The DNA here is from genome assembly GCF_023897955.1 of Schistocerca gregaria. Taxonomy (NCBI): domain Eukaryota; kingdom Metazoa; phylum Arthropoda; class Insecta; order Orthoptera; family Acrididae; genus Schistocerca; species Schistocerca gregaria. Next base: position 478,191,941 of record NC_064926.1, read on the forward strand.
GTTTGTTTACCGATTAAGCGCCGCTTACAAACCGTGGGCAAATCCTACTTTACAATATGCTCTGCTGGTCTCTAGGAAATCATGCTGACTGAGAGAAGGGAATAACCCTATTCTGGCAACGTCTAGTATGGGCTTTTCAAGAAACGTAATGTCGGTCCCAATTTTATTCATGAGACTCTACATAGCCAGAAGCATCTACATTTGCTAACGAATATGCTGCGACAGTTTCCGCAAGACACGCCACTAGACACAAGACAATCCTTGTGGTACCAACAAGATGGATATTCCGCCCACTCTGTACACATAATTTCAGACCTTCAAAACAAAGTATCTGAAGATCGTCGGATACGTCGTTCGAGAACGCAATATGGTCTACTAGCACACGGCAGTTGACACGTATGAACTTTTATATGTAGGGAAAATTATACAAGAGGCATACAAGGACGGTTAGCAAATACATGAAATGTCGCACAACACGGGTCTGAGCTGTGATAAATTTAGATACAGTATTCACTAACTGGAACAGCTTTATGGCGCGTATCTGTGCTCAAGGTAAACACCTGGAACACTTGATTTAACGGTCGTAATAATAAACCCACGACAGTTGCTGAGTTACTTGTTTACCTGTACTTAGTGCATTCGGGGAGTCGACTGTGAGACCCGTTTTACTGGCTTTGGTAAGGTGATTTGTGACGCTGGTATGTTCTTTCTGTTTGATGATATTCCACGCATGCTATGAGACTCATGCCATGTGGACAGAAAAAACGCTTAGCTTACATTATAAAACAAAGTTTGTGTCATAATTCGGCAGCTATAAACGTTGAAAATTACTTGCTGTAACATCCACGAGATAAATTTTAGCTACAGTGTGACGAGAGGAAATTATGCCTCTAACAGTTATAAACATTATCTATCTGACATACAGAAAAACAGTGAAATAAAACAAAACGATGATAAATATTAATTATTTATATAATATTTTATGATGTAATTGGACATATCATACAAAGACAATTATAATTGTAAATTCCTTTTATGGTCTGCGTTCGTCTTCCTTTGTTTTTACCTTTTGTTGGTTGGCTTTTTGTAGGTTGTGGACGCTAGGCGCATATCAAACTGAGGTCTGTTAAGAAACTGGAATTATTCATTAATTATTACTTGAGAATAGAGGTTCATTGTTATTATAAATATGAGTGAATAAGTATTTGTAACTTTAATTTCTCTCTCAATAAGCATTATCTGTATTAATTATTTTTTTCCGCTGCAAGGAGCGCAGTCACTGATGATAGCGATTTGCATCGCATTTTTATCCATGTTTCTTACGAAAGTGTCAAAGGTTTGCGTGGTGAAAATTAGTCTAAATAGTGCACAATATAAAAGTAAAGTTTAATAAGCATTAATTCAAATACTTATCCTGTTAAAAGGAAATTTGCTCTAACAGTAGAAAGTCTCCGTCAATTGTCTGCCGCCATCTTAACAATTATCTCAGCGGAAAATTCAAATTACGCAACTCTGCAGACATAAATGACGAGGGTAACAAAAAAGTGTAAAAATAAATGTGCACCGGTGGTCCCTAACTCATTTTAATGAAAATAATTCGAATTGGATTGGTTCTTTAAAAACAGTGCTCATAGTACGATCCATATACCAAACTTTTTCTTGCTGATGTATGGAACCGAAATTAATTACGCACGGGTTGTGAAGAATATTGTTTCAGGTAACATACGCCAGTGTTGTGCGCGGCATATATTCGGTGGTCTTAATGATCATTTTGCTGAAGATAACTGTTTCCATCAAAATCAATAGTTGTATAGAATCTGTTGTATGAACTGTGATTTAGTGACACTTACACAACTTACAGACAATACTTCAACACAACGTTAACTTGGATTTCTTTAGCAACTTGACCAAATCTTTAGCCGGAAGAAAAAAATATTTTGTGATTACTCACTGTAATGTAATAACATTATCATTTTCATTTACAAATTAGTTAAATACCAAACCACTGAATAACACGACGAACGCCACACATTTTTCGCGCTGTCGGCTGTTTCTCAGCTCAAGAAACCGTTCGGCGATAGTCTCTCCTACCAATCTGGAATGCCGAGACACATAACTGCCTGCTTCCTGCAGTGCACTGACGATACGTTGCTGAGACCAAAACACAGCGTCGGACACCTTCCGCCTCCCATCGTCTGTGATCGATTACCAAACATTTATTTCAGTGCTGGTTACATGCTGTATGTCCGCCATTATTAAGATCATGCAGCTGAAACAACATAAAAGAGCCAACTAGATATTACTACGAAAAACAAAAAAGCGATTTACAACGGATTACATACAGTAGAGCACATAGGTTACTTGCAGACTTTCACCGTCTTATCTCGCAAAACTTATCTCATCCTCTAGGTATACAATAAACGTTCACTGTAAGTATGCTCGAGGTTCGTAAGACTGATGACGGAGAACACCCCCTTCACTCTGACATAGGTACTATTGCTGCTGGAAACCATTACTCCTCGAAGTTCAGAACTACAATATGTCGAACAGAGAACTAGAATGGCACAGGTGCAACTGCATGCCTTCTGCCCCTCGCCTCTCTGTAAACAAGCGCTACGCTGTAGGCAGTCAGTGGTAGCTCGTGTCGAATTCCCAGTAATCTCAGTAGGAGTTGTTTTCATACGAAAAAGCTTAAAATTTTACATCTTTGCCAATCCAAGTCGTTTGAGAAAATTTTTTCCTCACCTTGTTACCATTTTTTATTGATTTACTGACCTTATTAACCATGCTGTCCATATCAATTTCGATACGAAAAAAATGAAGAATGCATTTTGTAATCAAACACAGATTCCCTGCTCCCCAGCCAGATTCGTTCGTCGGTACGCCAGAGGCGCTTTCATTGCACTGCGTTTGCCTTATGGGTACGTAAGTGGCTGTCATAAAAGTTCCTTTCCTTCATTTCTAGGAAAATACGCACATGATGATGAAAAAACTCAGTTTTCAGTTAAACACTGTTGGAAAAAAAATCGCAAGTCCAAGAAGGAGTTGTGCGATATACACCGTGGTTGGTAGGCGTTTTTCAGCATCTGAAAGATGATGTTTAGTTAGATTTCCTGCCAGTCGCATGACTCGTGCTAGTAGCGCTCGTATGAGGATGCAAATCAAGTTTGCTGTACGATCATTGGTGTTAATTACCTTTCAAACTGGACACAATGAATTAATCTTAGTCAAGAATACCTTTAAGGCGACAAAGACGTCATTATCAACATCTCTCTGAGTTTGAACGAGGTCGTGTAACAGTGTTAGGAGAAGCTCCATGTTCCTTCTGCGATACTGCAGGAAGATTTGCCAGGAATGTAGGCACTGTACATGATTTCTGGCAACGATGATGACGGGAATGTACGGTCACTAGAAAACCGGGCTCCAGACGGCCACGTGGCACAACCGAGAGGGAAGACAATGGCGTTCGCCGTATGGGTGTGGCGCATCGCACTGCATCTGCAGCCACAGTTTTCGCAATAGTTGGTACCACAGCGACACAACGAAGTGTTATAAATCGGTTACTTCAAGGACAGCTCAGAACCAGACACCCTGTAGCGTGCATTCCGCTGACCCCAAACCATTACCATTTGCAAAGCCAGTGGTGTAAAGCGTGAGCTCATTGAAGAGCAGGGTGGACATCTGTTGATTTCTCTGATAAAAACTGATTTTTCTCGGTGCCAGTGATGGCCTTTTCTGGTTACAAAGAGGCCAGTTGAGGTCTACAACCAACCTGTGCTTGACACACTGGTCCGACACCTGGAGTTACGATCTGTAGTGCGATTGTGTATGACAGCAGGAGCACTCTATTGCTTATCCCAAGCACTCTATAAATTTGTAAGTCAATTTGGTGATTCCACCTACCGTGCTGCATTCCATGAACAGCATTCCAGGAGCTGTTTTGGAATTGGGCAAAGCTCGCCCACCTACCGCTGTTGTAGCCCTACATGCTGTACACAGGTTCGACATGTCTTAGCCTGCTCCATCAGCAGATCTGTCACCAATCAAGTACATACGCGACATCGTTGGATGACAACTCCAGCGTCATCCATCCACAACCAACATTAACCATCCTGTATTGACAATCCAAATGCAACAAGCATGGAATTCCATCTGACAATGTGACGTCAGGGACCTGCACAACATGATGGATTCCCATTTGCATGCTTGCTTCCAACATTTTGGAGGTTGCACAGGTTAGTAATGTACCAGCATTTCACATTTGCAATGTCTTATTTCGAACTTATGTTAGCCTGTGATCTTGCAATGCAAATCACTTTAAAAGTTTACGTAGACAAATGTGCTCTCCAAATTTCTTTTACTGTATATTAATTATCTTTTGGTGTAGTGATTTTTTTCCATCAGTGTCTATCGATCCCGCCAATCTTGGGTCGACCGTGGGTCCCGAAATTTAGGATTGGTTTTCTCAAAAACAGAGGAGGTGATATCGATCCAGTAGGTCTTAGGATTTTTAACTTCAGGTTGCATTCAAGCACTCAAGCGACCCGTCATATATGAAACTAATAGTTTGGCTGTGTTTTGGGCCTTCCCTTTGTCAACGAAAACCGTGCCTCATCATATCTGCTGTCTCTGCATATATTTTAACGGGGCTGTTTCAGGTGCCTCACTCTTTGGTCGTCCTCTAACCATTTCAACTACTTGCAACCTCCAAAGGGTGCTCGAGAAATGGTGGAAGGCAATCTTCCCACGCTCCACTTTCAGTTCAAATGGTTCAAATGGTTCTGAGCACTATGGGACTTAACGTCTATGGTCATCAGTCCCCTAGAACTTAGAACTACTTAAACCTAACTAACCTAAGGACATCACACAACACACAGCCATCACGAGGCAGAGAAAATCCCTAACCCCGCCGGGAATTGAACCCTGGAACCCACTGTCAGTCGTACCGAATATCCATATCAGTGCTCCACTTGTCACAATATTGATAGCAGACCTCTCATTCCACACATTATCACCGAGCCGCAGAATGTTTTCGGAATTTCGATAGGCCCAGAACGTAGACCATAAGTGTTCAAAAAATGTTCAAATGTGTGTGAAATCTTATAGGACTGCTAAGGTCATCAGTCCCTAAGCTTATACACTACTTAACCTAAATTATTGTAAGGACAAACACACACACACATGCCCGAGGGAGGACTCGAACCTCCGCCGGGATCAGCTGCACAGAGACCATAAGTGTAGTTCAACGGAATGTTTAGCGATATCGTACAATGTCAATGGCGAGTGGTTTCCTTTTCAAACCGCTGTTTGCGAACACAAACACAAGGCGCCGTTTCATGACTTGTGCCACCTGCGGTGGGTTTCATTTTGGTCGGACCTGTGTTTACAAGCTGACGCCGAGATCTCGGTAAAGAAAACAGGCAGCTGCAACGAGCGAAATCCAAGGAGCAAAAGTCAAGTGGGAAATTGCTATGTACGGCTGCTGCTCTCATTTCGCGGTCGTCGGCTGGTGGAGGTCTTCATGACTCACGCGCTGACAATGTAATAGGCGTTAAAACACACTCCAACATTTCTGTGAAACAAGCAATCGGACATTTGGTACATTCCGTAGCACTACAACAGTATCTCAGATACCCACATCTTCATTCATCGTTTTTCGAATATGCCATCGAGATTGAAAACTCTTAGGGATGTGTCACGAGAACAGATATGCGCTAACAAAACAATCAGATCATAGAAACTTTATCTGTATTAACATTACACTACACTAGCACTAAATTAAGTGACGTAAATTCGGAAGGAAAACGGCAATCCGGAAAAAAGCTTCTGCTTTCTTAGTTGCACTAAGTAGTTCTTGTTTATCTCCTACACGTGGCCACACAGCTTCATAATTACTTCATGGGGTTAGTATTTTTCTTTTAAATCCTGAGTCATGTTTACAGTACATTATAACTTGTCTGTGCCAGTTTAAAACGACCAGTGGTACAGACGATGCAGCTAACATCTTGAGACATAACTCCACTATGAACCCTAGACAAGGAGTCAGATCCATACGAAAATAATTTTTGTGTTTCAATATGTAAACCACGATTCAGCTGATATTGACTTTGTTCCAGAATGAATTTATCACTCTGCAGCGGAGTGTGCGCTGATATGAAATTTCGTGGCAGATTAAAACTTTGTGCCGACTGAGACTCGAGCTAGTAATCTTATCAACATACCGTAATACTAGTAACCTTTGAATATCGCGGGCGAGAGCTTAACCGGCTGAGCTACCCGAGCACTACTCATGACCCGCCCTGATTTTACTGTCACCAACTAACCCCATTAAAGAGTAAATGCTTTGGAGAGTGGGTGTAAGAATCCCAAGATCTTTAGAAAGTCCTCTGCGGCATGCACAACTATGTATTTACCACAGCCCTCTTACAGCTCACTTCGCTGAACAAATAGTCCGCAGGGGATTAGCCGAGCGATCTGAGGGAGCTGCAGTCATGGACTGTGCGGGTGGTCCCGGCGGAGGTTCGAGTCCTCCCTCGGGCATGGGTGTGTGTGTTTGTCCTTAGGATTATTTAGGTTATGTAGTGTGTAAGCTTAGGGACTGGTGACCTTAGCAGTTAAGTCCCATAAGATTTCACACACATTTGGTTTTGATTTTGAACAAATATTTTATTCTATAAGACAACAAAAAATGAAAATATGCGAAATAAGCAAAGACTCCTTAGCTGAACACGACGATAGATCCTTTTAAGGGCAATACATGCTGAGATGATTTTGCAACTTTTCGTGTTTGGTTGGCAGGTATGCAGGTAATCCTGATGAACTTTTACATCTGAATAAGTCTAAGACACAGAACCACTCTTCAGCTACACTACTGTGCAATTTATAAGCAATGCAAATTAAACGCAAACGAGGAGGTGTTTGGTCCTGTGCACTGAAACAGAGGATGACATAACGTGTTTTATTCCAGGACTACTCTTATTAGTCCCCACACAGAGGAATAAAATTAAGAAAGGTGATCAAGGGTTGTTGCGGACCTCACTAAAAATAGCATTCACCATCACTATACATTTATTTCCAAAAGACATGAATGACATGGAACATAGTTCGGCACAACTCATCAGTTATATACGATCGTGGACATAAAATGAAGTTTACTGACATACAGCTAACAAAGTTGAACAGAGGGTGGAAAATTGACTGTAATTTTGACTTTGAAAGTGGAAAATGCTATTTGACTGTAACTGATGTGATTGACAGTGACTGCGAACTGTTGATTTCAACAAAATACCACAAAGCGCTTAAATCGGACTGCGGGTCCTGCTGCTTTAAATACACGGTGCAGTGAGAGAAATTCATTCTAGAACTTCCTAGTGCCAGTACTACGAAATGTTCACGGTGCCTCAAATGCGGTGGCCAGTGCGCCTGTGCATTGGGTTGAACGGTGGACCTCCTCTCGTTCGGACCCAACTTCAGATCCAGGTCCATGGACCAAGTTGAAATCAACTTCTGCTCTCTGTGGCAGAAGATCGAATCCACTTTTCTGCTCCATGGCACCTGGCCGAATTCTGCTCCTCTCCTCCACACCCCAAGACCGTCCTCATACCTTATGTAAGCCCGAGAAACACTCTATATGGAGTAAAATCACCAATAGAGGAATGTAGCGCTGCGTAAAACGTGTATCACCCTGCGTGCTGTGCAGCCTCCTTCCATAAGATGTGACAAAACTGTTTCTTCAATCTTAAAGAACCTCAAGGAATCGAAAAGGCATCTACCGTTAAGTTTTCTGACTCCACAATCGGCTTCCCAATGACCACACTGCTTTTTTGGGCACTTGTGCCGCTTCAACAAAATGTTTTCACAGACCTGACTGATCTTACAGAGGTTCCCAGGAAACATCGTGAGAACCTTTTGAGCGCGTGGGGTTGATCTATTATTCTGTTATTCTGCGCAACGGATTAATCTGAGATGTACCCTTTACCCTGTGGCTCCTGCAAGATGCAATTTCTACCCCTACACTACTACAGAAGTCTGACAGACGCTCCTAACGTTCTAAAGAGAAATGCCTAAAATACTTCAGAAATAAATATCTTCTGGGGTCGCTGTAAGGAAATGACACAAAAATTCACAAAATTTCTTATGTAACTAGTGGTATATTTGGGTACTGGAGTAGTGCTAGTTAGTGTAAAAAAAACATGAAACTAACGAATGTTATTAAATATTTTGCAAAATTATGAATTGAACAAATTATATTCTGGTCCTTTTCGGAATGTGAAGTTACCTTTCAAGGATAGGATTCGCTAATGAAATTTCCGTACAAAATTTAAGATGGTTGTTAACTTGGCAGAATGGCTGAGAGGCACGCCTACTCAACTTGAATAATTATCCTTTATGATGTTGCTCGGTATGGTCGAGACTGTCGCGTGTGAAATGCAGTGAAGTGTACTGTTGTGAAGGAAATATGGGGCTCACAAGAGCTGTAGCGCACAATACCATAAGCTGCGATGACTGCTCTCTGTGCCACTCGCTGCTGACAAATAAGATAACTCTCGTTCTATCTGGATTGGCTTTCGTCAATCAAATTCTCCCTATGCCTTGATGAAGTCAAGGATTCCTATTCGTTCCTAGTCTAACTATTGGCGTAGTACACTGCTCAGATAACAAGTCCACCGCGATGCCACTCAAAATTCGCTCGGAGGCGTTTAACTATAACTCTGTCCGTTCACACCGCACAGTAAGTGTGTTGGCCAACACAGTGAACAACGCTTAATCGCAAGGACTCAATATAGAGTCGCCCTTTGATTCGCTCACAACAGAGGCGCTCTCCCAGTGAAGTACTGAGGAGAGACTTGTTCCTCGCTCTTTCGAGTACACGTACGAGCGCGTACGCTCTCGTTACGTGTTCTCGCTCCAAAAGCGACAACGGAACGGCGCCTCTCCACTCCAGACGTGAAGGAGTATATCTTTCGGTCTCTTCCATTATTCCTCCAGCTCAAGGCGTCAGAAACATCGTCTACCTTCTAAAACTGGAGAATGACGTTTCGTTTAAGGCGACCAATCTGGAAGCTTGTATCTTTGGCATTTGGCTTTTGCTGTCTCCCTGTGAAAATCTCTGAAACTGTGTGCTATGTGTAAAGAATGCGTAGGCTGGGCGCTCCCACACAATGTAGCGGAATTTGCTTTTAAGCCGAACACGGGGTTGTCCCCCCCTTTCCACTCGGGCCCACGCTGTTAGCTACAGGCTGTCACCGGCCGACATGGGCTGGGTCGTCCTCTGAAGGGCCTGGCGTCCCGTTGTGCGGCCTCTCTCCCGAACTAAAAGCCTCTGTGACCACCGTGTCTGGAATATATGTGTGCATGCCAGCCTGGAGTATTTCAACCATGGTGCGCTCATTTGTCAATTGCATATTGTTTACATGAATTCATACAACATTGACTTTATCTTATCGAGTTTGGGTTCGAATGAAGCGTCTTGATGTGCGGAACATAACTGTGAGGGCAGAACACGAAGGTCAGAAGACAGCGACGTCTTACAATCTATGCAGAAACGGCGGAATTCACTTCTTCGTGGCCAAAAACAATTGTCAATGCCTCAGTCCATCGCAACTCGGCGAAAGCTGTCGGACAAAGTTCTGCCTCTGGCATCTGGGACAATACGCTGTGGCACTGTCTGGGCTCGCAGCTTCCCATGGTCAGTGGACCCCTTGTGGCTTAGGCCGAATTCTCTGTGTTGGCTCCTGCTGTGCAAAAGAACCTGCCAGAGTCCCCCACCAAGCGAGGTGGCGCAGTGGTTACACACTGGACTCACATTCGGGAGGACGACGGTTCGATCCCGCATTCAGCCATCCTGATTTAGGTTTTCCGTGATTTTCCTAAATCGCTCCAGGCAAATGCTGGGATGGTTTCTCTGAAAGGGCACGGCCGACTTCCTTCTCTGACCTTCCGTAATCTGACGAGACCGATGACCTCGCTATTTGGTCTCTTCCCCAAACAACCCATCCCAACCCAGAGTCTCCCTTCACTCTGTTATGAACCCTGACCTAAGGGATCATAATGTGCCAGGATGACGGGGATATAGTTTGGCAGAGAAGGGCGACCACGTCGGGGCGTGCAGAGAAGTTTTCCATTTAATTTTACTCCGTCGAAGTGACGAATGTTAGACGGTACTAGATTTCCCCTTTGATCGAATGACTCGTTTGTCCTCAGAGAATGTCTTTAGTGGTATGGAAGAGGAGTGCGAGGCCAGCGAGAGAGCAGAGAGCTCTTGCGGGCAACGATGGCAACTGGCCCAACGCCTGCAGGTGGGATTTGTGAGCGTAACGGCTAGGCAGTGGACGTACTTTGGTGGGGCTGCTGGGAACAGAGGAAGAAGAGGGTACGCCAAGGTAGCCATCTTGTGTAGAATGTTTGTGTTTCGCTTTTGGAACTTTTAATGACTAAAAACGAGGGGACTTGTTTCGGTTTCACCCGATGAAGTGATCTTGCTCTAGAACCCCACAGAACTGTGTTGTGAAGCTGATCTTCTAAGAGGGGAAAAGTACAGACAGCGTCGGTCTCTAATAAGTTAATTTGGTTTGGCGGAAATAGAGCACACACTGTAACCTGGTGTGTTGGCTGAGAAGCACCTGTTGTTCTGGTGATCAGGCCTGAGAAGTATGGTGCGAGCAGTACAAAGGGACAACCAGTCCAAGTGGCTCTTGTGAGTGAATGTTAGAAAACCAAACAAAAGAATTTTAGTGCAAGATGAAATTGATTAACTGTTAATTTTTGGATCTTAAGTAAAGGTAGAGACTGTTATTGTTGTTGTGGTCTTCGGTCCAGAGACTGGTCTGATGCAGCTGTCCATGCTACTCTATCCTGTGCAAGCTTCTTCATCTCCAAGTACCTACTGCAACCTACATCCTTCTGAATCTGTTTAGTGTATTCATCTCTTTGTCTTCCTCTACGATTTTTGTTCTGCACGCTGCCCACCAGTATTAAATTGGTGATCCCTTGATGCCTCAGAATATGTCCTACCAACCGATCCCTTCTTCTAGTCAAGTTGTGCCATAAACTCCCCTTCTCCCCAATTCTATTCCATAACTCCTCATTAGTTATGTGTTCTACCAATCTAATTTTCAGCATTCTTCTGTAGTACTACATTTCGAAAGCTTCTATTCTCTTCTTGTCCAAACTATTTATCGTCCATGTTTCACTTCCATACATGGCTACACTCCTTACAAATACTTTCAGAAACGACTTCCTGTCACTTAAATCTGTACTCAATGTTAACAAATTTCTCTTTCTCAGAAACGCTTTCCTTGCCATTGCCTGTCTTCATTTATCTTCTCTACTTCGACAATCATGAGTTATTTTGCTTCCCAAGTAGCAAAACTCCTTTACTACTTTAAATATCTTATTTCCTAATCTAATTCCCTCAGCATCACCCGACTTAATTCGACTACATTCCATTATCCTCGTTTTGCTTTTGCTGATGTTCATCTTATATCCTCCTTTCATGACACTGTACATTCCGTTCAACTGCTCTTCCAGGTCCTTTGTTCTCTCTGACAGAACTACAATGTCATCGGCGAACCTCAAAGTTTTTATTTCTTCTCCATGGATTTTAATACCTAGCCCGAATTTTTCTTTTGTTTCCTTTACTGCTTGCTCAATATACACTCCTGGAAATTGAAATAAGAACACCGTGAGCAACAGTGTCCCTAATTTGCTGGGAAGTGGCGGTGCGGTCCCCTACGGCACTGCGTAGCATCCTACGGTCTTGGCGTGCATCCATGTGTCACTGCGGTCCGGTCCCAGGTCGACGGGCACGTGCACCTTCCGCCGACCACTGGCGACAACATCGATGTACTGTGGAGACCTTACGCCCCACGTGTTGAGCAATTCGGCGGTAAGTCCACCCGGCCTCCCGCATGCCCACTATACACCCTCGCTCAAAGTCCGTCAACTGCACATGCGGTTCACGTCCACGCTGTCGCGGCATGCTACCAGTGTTAAAGACTGCGATGGAGCTCCGTATGCCACGGCAAACTGGCTGACACTGACGGCGGCGGTGCACAAATGCTGCGCAGCTAGCGCCATTCGACGGCCAACACCGCGGTTCCTGGTGTGTCTGCTGTCAATGTGTTCTTTTTTCCATTTCCAGGAGTGTACAAATTAAATAACGTTGGGGATAAACTACAACCCTGTCTCACTCCCTTCCCGACCACTGCTTCCCTTTCATGCCCCTCTACTCTTATAACTGCCGTCTCGTTTCTGTACAAATTGTACATTGCCTGTATTTTACCCCTGCCACCTTCATAATATGAAAGAGAGTATTCCAATCAACACTGTCAAAGCTTGCTCTAAGTCTGCAAATGCTAGAAACGTAGGCTTGCATTTTCTTAATCTACTCTCTAAGATAAGTCGTAGAGTCAGTATTGCCTCACGTGTTCCAACATTTCTACGGAATCCAAACTGATCTTCCCCGAGGTCGGATTCTATCAGTTTTTCCATTCGTCTGTAAAGAATTCGCGTTAGTATTTTGCAGCCGTGGTTTCTTAAACTGACTGTTCGGTTATTTTCACATCTGTCAGCACATGCTTTCTTTGGGATTGGATTTATTATATTCTTCTTGAAGTCTGAAGGTATTTCGCCCGTCTCATACATCTTGCTCACCAGATGGTAGAGTCTTGTCAGGGCTGGCTCACACAAGGCTATCAGTAGTTCTAATGGAATGTTGTCTACTCTCGGGGCCTTGTTTCGACTTAGGTCTCTCAGTGATCTGTCAAACTCTTCATGCAGTATCATATCTTCCATTTCATGATCTACCTCCTCTTCCATTTCCATAATATTGTCCTCAAGAACATCGCCCTTGTATAGACCCTCTATATACTCCTTACATCTTTCTGCTTTCCCTTCTTTGCTTAGAACTGGGTTTCCATCTGAGCTCTTGATGTTAATACATGTGGCTCTCTTATCTCCAAAGGTCTCTTTAATTTTCCTGTAGGCAGTATCTACCTTACCCCTAGTGAGATAAGCCTCTACATCCTTACATTTGTCCTCTAGCCATCTCTGCTTAGCCATTTTGCACTTCCTGTCGATCTCATTTTTGAGACGTCTGTATTTCTTTTTGCCTGCATTTTTATATTTTCTCCTTTCATCAATTAAATTCAATATTTCTTCTGTTACCCAAGGATTTCTACTAGCCCTCGTCTTTCTACCTACTTGATCCTCTGCTGCATTCACTATCTCATCCCTCAGAGCTAACCATTCTTCTTTTACTGTATTTCTTTCCCCATTCTTGTCAATCGCTCCCTAATGCTCTCCCTGAAACTCTCTAAAACCTCTGGTTCTTTCAATTTATCCAGGTCCCCACTCCTTAAATTCCTACCTTTTTGTAGTTTCTTGAGTTTTACTCTACAGTTCATAACCAATAGATTGTGGTCAGAGTCCATATCTGCCCTGGAAGTGTCTTATAATTTAAAACCTGGTTCCTGAACCTTTGTCTTACCATTATATAATCTATCTGACACCTTCTAGTATATCTAAGCTTCTTCCATGTATACAATCTTCTTTCATGAATCTTGAACCAAGTGTTATCTATTATTAAGTTACGCTCTGTGCAAAATTCTACCAAACGGCTTCCTCTTTCATTCCTTAACCCCTTTTCATATTCACTTACTGCGTTTCCTTCTCTTCCTTTTCCTACTCTCGAATTCCAGTCACCCATGACTATTAAATTTTCGTCTCCCTTCACTATCTGAATAATTTCCTTTATCTCATTATACATTTCATCACTCTCATCGTCATCTGTGAAGCTAGCTGGCATATAAACTTCTACCGCTGTGGTAGGCATGATCTTCGTATCTATGTTGGCCACAATAATGCGTTCACTAGGCTGGTTGTAGAAGATTACCCGCATTCCTACTTTTTATTCATTATTAAACCTACTCCTGCATTACCCCTATTTGATTTTGTATTTATAACCCTGCATTCACTTGACCAGAAGTCTTGTTCATCCTGCCACCGAACTTCACTACTTCCCAATATATCTAACTTTAACCTACCCATTTCGTTTTTTAAATTTTGTATCCTACCAGCCCGATTAAGAGAGAGAGGTAGAGACTAAGACTTGCTTTTACGAAAATAAATGCAGTACTAGAGCTCAGTTTGACTGTTCAGCCGATTCATAAAAATGTTGTTGGGCTATTGAAAATTAAGTAACTTTTGTAACAAAGAGTGTTCGGCCTTCAGTGTACAAGTAGTCCGCTACACATACCCACTAAATCCGAGTCTGCGTTCCACAGAGGATACACAGTATGTCTGATGATTTACCCGGCGGCAGCGTCGCGTGTGTATGTGTGTCAGTGCAAACGCCGCGGCAAATCTCGCTTCGTCCACATGATGTAGTGGTTCCTGTCCTGGATTAGGCAGTGTGGCGAGCAGCGTGTGTCAGCCGATCTGGAAGCTCCGCGCCTGTCTTCCAGAGTGCGTCTGGCTGTTCACTCAGGCACTTCTCGTAGTCCCTATGTAGAGCGCCGGCACCTGTTGTTGGAGTACAACCTCACAAGCTCAGTCCATAGTTGACGACAGCCTCGGACCCGGGGGGCTGCGAGATCGTGCCCTGACTCTGCCCTTGCAGATGGCAGCTTGCAGTCCGTTGGACGACGTGACCCAGAGAGCGACGGCTGGCCGCACCCTCCCCCCACCCTGCGCCAAATTTCAGACCCGCCTCGCCACAAGCGGCTGGCTGGCAGCCGAAAGCCATCAGACCAGAGGGTCGTCGTGGTTGGCCTGCAATTTAAACAGTCGTCATTCTCTGCAGTTCCAGATGCGGACAGGACAGTGACATGACTGCTTCCTTGGACCTCTGGGCTGCCTTATTTATACTCATTTTCTTATTTCTCTGACGCAGTTCCTCTGGAGTGGCGAGTGGAATGTTTCTGAATAATTATGATGTCAGTTTTTTTTTTTTTTTTTTTTTTCTGGCCCCCTTCGGCCCCCACATACAGGTTGCTAGGCGCTGTTGTAACTACAACGTATTTGTTTTTCGTAGTCCCTGTTTACTCCACAACCGCTTCCACATTGGTTTTATTCTGTCTCCATGCTCGTGGAGTCTAGCAATCTTACTATTCAAGCAAATCGTATTAATGAATTTTATTACAAAAAAGTAAATCACAACACTTATCTTTGACAATTACGCAGAAGCGTGGCAAGCAAAGGGCGACGTACAAAATAAGCAATCTTTTTTGGTACATACAGTCCTAAACCGTTGCTATACAAGTGCCTAATCTTGAAGCTGCTATTCAACGGGGGCATCGCCTGTTGCTACAGCGCTTATGCCTCTCCACATAGCGGCCGCTGCTGTCGCGTTGTCGTCATGCAGTGGGATCGGTCAGAGTGCGATTGGCTGGCGTCTTCTCAATGCCATCTCTTCTTGATCGTCCCGACTGTCGTGCCGGCGCTTGAATATACGCAGTAGCAGGTTTATAGTGCCATCAAAAATAGTTCAAATGGCCCAGAGCACTATGGGACTCAACTGCTGTGGTCATCAGTCCCCTAGAACTTAGAACTACTTAAACCTAACTAACCTAAGGACATCACACACATCCACGCCAGAGGCAGGATTCAAACCTGCGACCGTAGCAGTCGCACGGCTCCGGACTGCGCGCCTAGAACCGCGAGACCACCGCGGCCGGCATAGTGCCATCCAGGCAGTGTCGTAAGCCTGCCTCGCAGAAATGTTTTCTAATAACAACTTTGCCAGTGCCCACAACCTGACGTGTTCATTGGTACCTTAACTTCTACCTTCTGCCCAAATCTTCGTAAAATATTCAATAATTCCTCAAATCGATGATTCCACCTCTTTGTTTAGCTCTGTTAACAACTACTCTCAAGCCCCACAGTCTTCTCCAAACTGTCACAACTGTCACCAACAAACCACTCCTGCCACAGCTGTGGCTGTCTAACAAAACAGGAGCTCCGTACACCTAACTGCCATTTAATTCAGTATTAGATCTACTGTCAACCCTCTTCAATAGTCTCACTGGTCTTAGAGTCTTCCTAATCTAATGAAAGTATCCTAATTGGATGTGTCTGCTCAGTTTAATATATACAATAGAGAAAAGGTGAGTCCGAAGGACTTGCTATCTTTCAAGTGTTATGATTAGTTTATGTATGTGATGAGTCCATTTTACATTGTTGCCCATTTGAAACTCAAAGAATTTTATTCAACGTGTTTAAATTAGTGTATGACCATGAACTCGTACACATAGTGGTAACAGGTCTATATTTCTTGTTTGAAGTCAGCCTGTGCGAGTCTGTGTGATATTAAGGCTAAAAATATTACCTGAGAGCCATCTGCAGGCATCTTCAGTTACCATACGGGCTGTGTCTCGTAAGGATGTGCTTAGATATGCAATTATTATGGCAGTGTCATTAGGGAACATTAACGATGATTAACCACCCTTTAAAGTCCTTGGAGGGTCATTTATGTAGGTGAAGAACAAGAGTGGTCTCATTACTGTTCTGAGAACAGCTTCATACCTGTGGATCAGTCTATCATCGACATCAGCTGCTTTCTGTCATGGACTTGCATCAAACTGGAGCGACTCACGAGTCAGGAGCAACGGTTTCGATCCACATCATGAATCTTCGCATTAAACGGCTTCCAGTACGATATAAAGAGAAGAAAGCATAAGTAGCTTTCCTCTAAAGTACTTACGAGATTTTGGAGAATGAAACGCTAGTAAATTAATTACTATCGGATTTCCAATGTTAACAGCAGAAATTCCCACGGATCCAAGTGAAAAAGAAATGATCGATATCTCTCTAATTAATATCGATATGGCTAGGGAGACTTGCTTCTGTTCCGTCTAGGTGAAAATAGAATTATAATGTTGTGAGATGACACCTGGAAACAACAGGCCAAAAGTTGCATAGTATCATAGAGAAAGTGCTACTGACCTCATTTTATTATGCTTTAGTGCCGAAGTTGTAAGTAGATCTGTATACTGTGCTGATTTTTTATATCCTTGGTATACACTGAAGAGCCAAAGACACCGGTACACCTACCTAACATCGTGTAGGGCAACAGTTAGCACGCAGAAGTGACGCAACACGACGTGGCATGACCTCGACTAATGTCTGAAGTAGTGCTGGAGGAAACTGACACCGTGAGTCCTGGAGGGCTGTCCATACATCCAAAAGAGAGCGAAGGGGCGGGAATCTCTTCTGAACAGCACGTTGCAAGCCGTCCCAGATATGCTCAATAATGTTCATGTCTGGGGAGTTACGTGACCAGCGGAAATGTTTAAACACAAAAAAGTGTCCCTGGAGCGACTCTGTAGCGATTCTGAACGTGTGGGACGTCTCATTGCCCTGCTGGAATTGCCCAGATCCATCGGAATGCACAATTGGCATGAATGTACGCAGGTGATCAGACAGGATACTTACGTACGTGTTACCTGGCAAAGTCATATCTAGACGTAACAGGGGTCCAATATCACTGTAACTGCACACGGCCCACGCTATTAGAGAGCGTCTACCACCTTCAACAGTGCCCTGCTGACATGCAAGGTCCATGGATTCATGAGGTTGTCTCCACGACCTTGAACACCCATCCGCTCGATACAATTTGTAAAGAGACTCGTCCGACCAGGCAACATGTTTTTATTCACCAACAGTCCAATGTCTGTTCTGACAAGTAATCAAAGGCACACGAGTGGGCCTTCGGCTCCGAAAGCCCATAACTATGATGTTTCGTTGAACGGTTCGCACGCTGACACGTTTCGATGACCCAGCATTGAAATCCGCAGCAATTAGTGGAAGGGTTGTACTACTGTCATGTCGGACGATTCTATTCAGTTATCGTTAGTCCCATTCTTGCAGAATCTTGTTCCGGCGGTAGCGATATCGGAGATTTGATGTTTTACTATGTTCCTGATAGTAACAGTACGCTCGTGAAATAGTCGTACAGGAAAATCGCCATTTCATCCCTACCTCGGAGATGCTATGCGCCGTAGCTCGTGCTCCGACTGTGAGACCACGTTCAAAGTCACTGAAATCTCGATAACCTGCCATTGTAGCACCAGCAACTGATCTAAGAACTTCGCCAACATTTGTCTTATATAGGCGTTGCCGACCGCAGCGCCGTATTCTTACAGTTTACTTATCTCTGTGTTTTAATATGCATGCCTATACCAGTTTCTTCGGAGCTTCACTGTATTTATATTACTGGAATGCATATACCCAACGTCATTGATAGTATCACGATTACTGCTTCGTTTGCCATCCCAAGTAGCAGACAAACTTTGTTGTGCTTCATATTTTCAATCGTTTTCGTGAGATATACTGAAGCTACAGTGTTCATCTGTGGCACCGTGATGTAAAAGGTGTCACAAAGAAAGCTAAGTGCAAAATACGTGCAATATATCTACTTATATTTACATATACACTCCTGGAAATGGAAAAAAGAACACATTGACACCGGTGTGTCAGACCCACCATACTTGCTCCGGACACTGCGAGAGGGCTGTACAAGCAATTATCACACGCACGGCACAGCGGCGAATGGCGCTAGCTGCGCAGCATTTGTGCACCGCCGCCGTCAGTGTCAGCCAGTTTGCCGTGGCATACGGAGCTCCATCGCAGTCTTTAACACTGGTAGCATGCCGCGACAGCGTGGACGTGAACCGTATATGCAGTTGACGGACTTTGAGCGAGGGCTTATAGTGGGCATGCGGGAGGCCGGATGGACGTACCGCCGAATTGCTCAACACGTGAGGCGTGAGGTCTCCACAGTACATCGATGTTGTCGCCAGTGGTCGGCGGAAGGTGCACGTGCCCGTCGACCTGGGACCGGACCGCAGCGACGCACGGATGCACGCCAAGATCGTAGGATCCTACGCAGTGCCGTAGGGGACCGCACCGCCACTTCCCAGCAAATTAGGGACACTGTTGCTCCTGGGTTATCGGCGAGGACCATTCGCAATCGTCTCCATGAAGCTGGGCTACGGTCCCGCACACCGTTAGGCCGTCTTCCGCTCACGCCCCAACATCGTGCAGCCCGCCTCCATTGGTGTCGCGACAGGCGTGAATGGAGGGACGAATGGAGACGTGTCGTCTTCAGCGATGAGAGTCGCTTCTGCCTTGGTGTCAATGATGGTCGTATGTGTGTTTGGCACCGTGCAGGTGAGCGCCACAATCAGGACTGCATACGATCGAGGCACACAGGGCCAACACCCGCCATCATGGTGTGGGGAGCGATCTCCTACACTGGCCGTACACCTCTGGTGATCGTCGAGGGGACTCTGAATAGTGCACGGTACATACAAACCGTCATCGAACCCATCGTTCTATCATTCCTAGACCGGCAAGGGAACTTGATGTTCCAACAGGACAATGCACGTCCGCATGTATCCCGTGCCACCCAACGTGCTCTAGAAGGTGTAAGTCAAGTACCCTGGCCAGCAAGATCTCCGGATCTGTCCCCCATTGAGCATGTTTGGGACTGGATGAAGCTTCGTCTCACGCGGTCTGCACGTCCTGCACGAACGCTGGTCCAACTGAGGCGCCAGGTGGAAATGGCATGGCAAGCCGTTCCACAGGACTACATCCAGCATCTCTACGATCGTCTCCATGAGAGAATAGCAGCCTGCATTGCTGCGAAAGGTGGATATACACTGTACTAGTGCCGACATTGTGCATGCTCTGTTGCCTGTGTCTATGTGCCTGTGGTTCTGTCAGTGTGATCATGTGATGTATCTGACCCCAGGAATGTGTCAATAAAGTTTCCCGTTCCTGGGACAATGAATTCACGGTGTTCTTATTTCAATTTCCAGGAGTGTATAAGCCATTTCTTTGGATCGAAGGTAAAACAGTGTTTGATAGTTTCCGCTCGTTGTGTGAAAAGAGTCAAAATGTACTGTATAAAATCACTAACAGTCAATGACAAAAGAAACTATGTGATTCAAACAACAAGTTACGAGACAGAAAACTCGCTCCAAGATGCATTTAGACGTCATTTTACCTAGACAACCACTTGAAAACGCCAATTCCACCGAAACGATTTTGTTGTGAAACAGTTTAATGATCACTAGTGAAACAAAACAATTTGCAGCTTAACGTATAACAAGGGAAAGATAATGTCATATTTTGATCTTGTTTAGCTACGGACCCGGTGGAGAAGAAGCGTTTTTTGTGTTGACTGTACCAAAATTCGTGCTTCTGTCATGATACGTTGTCCACTTTAGTATGCCGTGCGCGGTGAAAAACATATTTAATGTATAGCACCACTTATAATCTACATTCTGTTGTATACAATTTCAGTGACAGTATCCTCGTTCAAATAACCGCTTGCCCCGATCTGAGTCTGTATCAACCTGAATAAACACATATTTTGTGGGTTTCCGAATGATACAAATACTGTGCGTAGCACATGTCTCATAAATCGGTGTTTGTGATGTATGTTTTTTGTTGTTTTTTTTGCGCATATTGTAGCAACATATCGTGTTGCATTTAGTTTTCCGTTTTGATAGGAATATACGTTCTCTCTGCATTTATCATAAAATAACGCTGTTTTCCAATTTATTGTAACCTTCACCTAAACAAAGATACAGGTAATAAGTAACTCTTAACTTAGGTTTCTTTGCTGCTTTCACAGAAATACAGAAATCTCGTTTTGCCTATTATTTGCTTTAATTCTCAAAGAGTATTGGTGGCACTTTTAGCTTAAAGGGTGCAAAAATTGAAGACATTCAGCAACATTATTTTCAACTTATGTGTTCATGTTCTGCAACACGTTTCAACAGCCCCAGCTACTGACGCTGACGCCCCCATATCATTTCTTGCGTGTACCGCGGAACAGGACACTTGAAACCATTCAAATCTGCAAACTTATGTTACATCCGAATAATATATTTCTGGATTTACATTTTCGTTTTTGCAATGTGTACCTAGTGCTCCAAACAAATACTGCTCTTACGTGACCATTCGACAGAGTGCTCCCAGATTAGTCTAGTGCGATATTCGTTTCATCGGTATGTGTTAACAGGGACAGTAAAACACAAAGAATAACCAGTTCCCCAGCGGAGACAGCTCTGTGCTGACCCACGCTGACACACAGCCATGGAGCAGGGCTGCTGAGTCGCTGCTGGAGTATTTGTTCTTCATATTTTACTGCCCCTGAGAACACAAACCGTTAAAACAAATATCTCACCAGCCTGTTTTGGGACCACTCTATCGATCAGACAGGTGAAATTCCGCTATAAAAATGTTTTTTTTTGTTGTTTTGTAATGGGAAACAAACCTACGTTATTCGATGACACGGGGCCCATATGAAATATGCGGTGTGAAGTGTTTCTGTGGGCTGACTACAGCTACACATCGCAGGAACAAAATTCCAAATGTCTTAACCGAAACACCGGAAAAATGCCCCTGCGGCTCTTAGAAGAGAGTGTGTCTGTGTGTGAGAGCATAAAATTTTGAGTTTGATTTCTCTTTTCCTTGAGATAACATTATGGAACAGACACAGGTATGTTATACGATGTTTATTAAAACAAGAATAACCTGAGTTACACAAATCACATATACAGAAAGTTAATATTTATGTTAAAAATAATCCATTTGAGTTACAAAATCTTAAGTATTATCAACTATTGTTTGCAGTATTCTCTCTTTTGTCTTTATAACATATTATCTTACATGTTTTTATACATCTTTCACCTCCAAACTTTCTCACATGTGTGGTACAACAGAAGTAAATCAAATTATAATGTTGTGGTTGGCAGGGCAGCCAACACAGTGTTACTAAAGGAGGCCGAAATGCACGCAGGCTGGCGTGAGGTCTGGAACATGACAAGGGAATTAGAATTGAGAAAAACGGACGTAGCTTGTGGAATACTTAACTCTAATCCATTAATGACGAACGTCGCTCTTGACGGTACATGATTTACAATATCAATAGAAACTGATCATGGCGCCCTGCTAGGTCGTAGCAAATAACGTAGCTGAAGGCTATGCTAACTATCGTCTCGACAAATGAGAGCGAATTTATTCAGTGAACCATCGGTAGCAAAGTCGGCTGTACAACTGGGGCGAGTGCTAGGAAGTCTCTAGACCTACCGTGTGGCGGCGCTCGGTCTGCAATCACTGACAATGGCGACACGCGGGTCCGACGTATATTACCGGACCTCGGCCGATTTAAAGGTTACAACCTAGCAAGTGTGGTGTCTGGCGGTGACACCACATATAACATCAGTGATAAACTAACTCTAACGAACAATCGTTCCAGAATTCTCACTATTATATTTTCATGTGGAATGAAAAGCAGTTCCTTAAAAATTTGCGCTTCAAAATCTTAGTAGATCACATGTCACAGATGTGCTTTTACATGCAGCTCTGATGACGCTCATATTCACCTTGTTAATTTCCTTACGACGCTAATAGGGCGACCTTCTGTCGAATGCTACTGTATTTCAGTGGCCCTCGAACAAATGTTGTCATAAAAAAAGTCGGTCCGTTTCCTTAAAAGTTTTCCTGTTCTTCTTTTAGACAAATTCATTCTACGAGGGTTGGAACTTAAATAGTGGCAAATGTTTATTCATTTATTCACAACCGATACAAGAGAGCTACATGTTTGCACCTGTTACTGTTCTTCAAAGTAGTCACCAGCGTTGTGTAGAACCCGTTGCCAGCGATATGGAAGGCGTAGTATACCGTTATCAGAGCCTGTTCCTACTGCGAAAGGAGCGGTCTACTGCCTGTCGAATCTCTAGAACAGTTCTAAAGCGAATGTCACGAAGTGGTTTCTTGATCTTCGGAATCAAATCAAAGTCACAAGGACTTAAGTCCGGTTTGTATGGTGGATGATACAGTACTTCCCAATCCCACTGACCGAACAGAGCAGCCACAGCTTGCGCTGTATGCGCTCGCGCATTGTCGTTTAAAACGATGGGTGCGTTGCGCAGAAAGTGTCGCCGCTTCTTTCGCAAAGCTGGTCGCAGGTGATGCTCCAAAAACGAACAGTAATGCTGTGCATTGAAGGTCTGCCTTGGAGGAACGCAATGCGGTAGGATAACACCATCACAGTCGTACACTAGAATCAACATAACTTTAGACCGCTACATTCGCACCATCAACAGAACAGGATCTGATAACGGTATACTACGCATTCCACATCACTGGCATCGGGTTCTACACAACGCTGGTCACTACTTTGAGGTGCAGCAACAGCTGCACACATTTAGCTCTTTTGTATCTGTTGTCAATAAATAGTTGCCACTATTTAAGTTCCATCCCTGGTATTTTCCTCATGTTATTCCATCTTGTACATTAATTTTTCAAAATAGACTCAGAAATTGATGTTATTCTAAATGGAGAGAGATCTTCAGAAATAAGAGTGATTTCAGATGTGCCGCAGGGGAGTGTCGTAGAACCGTTGCTATTCACAATATGCATAAATGACCTTGTGGATAACATCGGAAGTTCACTGAGGCTTTTTGCGATGATGCTGTGGTATATCGAGAGGTTGTAACAATGGGAACTTGTACTGAAATGCGGGATCTGCAGCGAATTGACGCATGGTGTAGGGAATGGCAATTGAATCTCAGTGTAGACAAGTGTAATGTGCTGCGATTACGTATAAAGAAAGATCCCTTATCATTCAGCTACAATATAGCAGGTCAGCAACTGGAAACAGTTAATTCCATAAATTATCCGGGAGTAGGCATAAGGAGTGATTTAAAACGGAATGATCATATAAAGTTGATCGTCGGTAAAGCACATGCCAGACTAAGATTTATTGGAAGAGTCCTAAGGAAATGCAATTCGAAAACAAAGGAAGTAGGTTACAGTAGACTTGTTAGCCCACTGCTTGAATATTCCTCACCAGTGTGGGATCCGTACCAGATAGGGTTGATAGAAGAGATAGAGAAGATCCAACGGAGAGCAGCGCGCTTCCTTACAGGATCATTTAGTAATCGCGAAAGCGTTACGGAGATGATAGATAAACTCCAGTGGAAGACTCTGCAGGAGAGTCGCTCAGTAGCTCGGTACGGGCTTTTGTTGAAGTTTCGAGAACATACCTTCACCGAGGAGTCAAGCAGTGTATTGCTCCCTCCTACGTATATCTCGCGAAGAGACCACGAGGATAAAATGAGAGAGATTAGAGCCCGCACAGAGGCATACCGACAATCTATCTTTCCACGAACAATACGAGACTGGAATAGAAGGGAGAACCGATAGAGGTCCTCAAGGTACCCTCGGCCACACACCGTCAGGTGGCTTGCGGAGAATGGATGTAGATGAAGTAGACAAAAAAGGCCTAGGATGTAAGTGTTAAGTGTTCCCTGGCTACGAAACGGGTCCCACTTCCCTGTATCTATATCCGCTCTTGTGGTAGTAGGAATACTTGAGATAACGTCAGTCAGCCGTTTCGAGTAGCCTCTGTCTACGCTATCTGTTACAGATATAGCGTTCGCTGCCGTGTAAAGCGGAAAGGCGAAAACTCGCGGAAGCGAGCGAAGAAGGCGAGTGGAAAACACGGTCAGTCGGAGAGTGGGTGGTCCGGCGCGCTGTGAGAAGAGCGCCGTCGTTAATTGCCGACTCTTTATTTTGGTTCGCGGCTCCGGAGAGGAGGTGGAGGCGGCGGAGGCGGCGTGGGCGACCCGGAATTCCAGAACAGTGAATCCGTGGGGCTGACAGGCGCGCGCGCGCCGCCCGCTAATCAATCCAATTAACTCTGCCGCCCCCGCCAGCGCCTCTCATTAAGGGCGGATCAGCGTCAGAGATAGACAGCGGCGCCATCTGTTACGGCCGGGCCGTGGGCGACGGCTTACCTGTTGAACATTCTGTTGACCGAGGCGGCGCGGCGGGGGCCTGCACAGAAGCGGACGCCGCCGCTGTTTCTCTCCTTCCAGCAGTTCTTTCCCACGGGCTCTGCTTTGTACCACACGCTGCGCGACCAAATTAGCCATCCCTTATTCGGCAGCCTCCGCGCCAGTTTGGCGGGCGTGCAACAACGTGTGCCAATTACGAAACACATCTGATACGATACATTACAAATTGTCTGTGAAGTCTGCGACTGTGAAGACAATGGGTGTGTTTATAAGTAACTTTTCTGATACCAGTTACGATATATTTATCTATTTTTTTCAAGACGCGAGTCGGAAAACGATTCCCATATTCAAGTGCGCTATTCTCTGTACACTACGTCAGTTTTACGTAACATTTTTGATGTGTGAGGTTCTGCTTTGTTTTATTGACTTCACGGCACTACATAAAAATAACGAAATGTTTGTAGTTGGTTATCGTTATTTACATGTAGCGAGTGGCGAAATCTGGAAGAAAACAGGAAAACACGTTTGAAATTTGGAACCATTTAATGAAACGCATAGTGGGAAACACAAAAGAAAATCGTCAGTGATAGCAGAAAAGTTATTCACAAACAAACACATACCAAACACACACTGATGTTAGAAATGGGGATTTGAATGTATCTGCTGTACATAAAGAAAAATGTGATGGAGCAACGCCAATTGCAGTAAAATGTTAATGAATGAATATAATAAAAGTTTTTGTTATCACATTTATAAAGAACATCGTACAATAGATGATTTGCATATAATTTGCATTATTATCTTCTTAAATTCATCATCACATGCCGGGATTGTGGTACATGTTTTTCAGATGTCTTTAAGTTGTCTACGTCATTGTGAGGGCCGTTGTTGTTTTAAGATGCACTCATGAGCCAAAACATTACGACAACCTGGATAATAACGCGTTTGTCCAATTTTGGATTGCAATACAGTAGCGATTTTGCCCCCAAGTTTGCTAAGCAAAGAAGGGAAAGCAGAAAAGTGGAACGAGTATATAGGGGATCTATACAAGAACGATGCTCCTGAGGACAATATTATGGAAATGGAGGAGGACGTGCATGAAAATGAAATGGGACATATGATAGAGCATGAAAAGTTTGACAGAGCTCTGAAAGACCCAAGTGTAAACAAGGCCCCGGGAGTAGACAAAACTCAATTACAACTACTGATAGCCTTGAGAGAGCCAGCAATGACAAAACTCTTCAATCTGGTGAGCAAGGTGTACTAGACAGACGAATACCCTCTGACTTCAAGAAGAATATAATAATACCAATACCAAAAAAAAAAAAAAAAACAGGTCGTGCAGGTGAGAAAATTACCGAACTATCAGTTTAATAAGTCACGGCTGCAAAATAGTGACACGAATTCTTTATAGACGAATGGAAAAACTAGTATAAGCCGACATCGGGGAAGATCAGTTTGGATTTCATAGAAATGTTGGAACACGTGAGGCCATACTGACCCTACGACTTATCTTAGAAAATAGATTAAGGAAAGCTAAACCTACGTTTCTAGTATTAGAAAAAGCTTCTGACAATATTCCTGGAATACTCCCTTTCGAATTCTGAAGATGGCAGGGATAAAATACAGGGAGCGAAAGGCTATTTACAATTTGTACAATAACCAGTCTGCAGTTATAAGATCGAGTGGCACGAAAGGGAAGTAGTGTCTGAGAAGGGAGTGAGACACGGTTGTAGTCTACGCACGATGTTATTCACTTTATATATTTAGCAACCAGTAAAGGAAACAAAAGTAATAATTGGAGTAGGAATTAAAATCCATGGAGAAGAAATAAAATTTTGAGGTTTGCTGATAACAATGTGATTCTGTCAGAGACAGCACATGACCTGGAAGAGAAGTTGAACGGAATCAACAGTGTCTTGAAAGGAAGATATAACACGAACATCAACAAAAGGAAAACGAGAACAATGGAATGCAGTCGAATTAAATCAGGTGATGCTGAGTGAATCAGATTAAGAAATGAGACACTTAAAGTAGTAAATGAGTTTTGCTATTTGGGAAGCAAAATAACTAATGACAGTCGAAGTAGGTAGGATGTAAAACGTAGACTGGCAATTGCAAGGAAAGCTTTTCTGAAAAAGAGAAATTTGTTAGCATTGAGTGTATAATTAAGTGTCAGGAGGTCTTTTCTGAAAGTATTTGTGTTGTGTGTAGCCATGTATGGAAGTGAAACATGGAGGATAATTACACTCCTGGAAATGGAAAAAAGAACACATTGACACCGGTGTGTCAGACCCACCATACTTGCTCCGGACACTGCGAGAGGGCTGTACAAGCAATGATCACACGCACGGCACAGCGGACACACCAGGAACCGCGGTGTTTGCCATCGAATGGCGCTAGCTAAGCAGCATTTGTGCACCGCCGCCGTCAGTGTAAACCAGTTTGCCGTCGCATACGGAGCTCCATCGCAGTCTTTAAAACTGGTACCATGCCGCGACAGCGTGGACGTGAACCGTATGTGCAGTTGACGGACATCGATGTTGTCGCCAGTGGTCGGCGGAAGGTGCACGTGCCCGTCGACCTGGGACCGGACCGCAGCGACGCACGGATGCACGCCAAGACCGTAGGATCCTACGCAGTGCCGTAGGGGACCGCACCGCCACTTCCCGGCAAATTAGGGACACTGTTGCTCCTGGGGTATCGGCGAGGATCATTTGCAACCGTCTCCATGAAGTTGGGCTACGGTCCCGCACACCGCCCCAACATCGTGCAGCCCGCCTCCAGTGGTGTCGCGAGAGGAGTGAATGGAGGGACGAAAGGAGACGTGTCGTCTTCAGCGATGAGAGTCGCTTCTGCCTTGGTGCCAATGATGGTCGTATGCGTGTTTGGCGCCGTGCAGGTGAGCGCCACAATCAGGACTGCAAACGACCGAGGCACACAGGGCCAACACCCGGCATCATGGTGTGGGGAGCGATCTCCTACACTGGCCGTACACCTCTGGTGATCGTCGAGGGGACTCTGAATAGTGCATGGCACATCCAAACCGTTATCGAACCCATCGTTCTACCATTCCTAGACCGGCAAGGGAACTTGCTGTTCCAACAGGACAATGCACGTCCGCATGTATCCCGTGCCACCCAACGTGCTCTAGAAGGTGTAAGTCAACTACCGTGGACAGCAAGATCTCCGGATCTGTCCCCCATTGAGCATGTTTGGGACTGGATGAAGCGTCGTCTCACGCGGTCTGCACGTCCAGCACGAACGCTGGTCCAACTGAGGCGCCAGGTGGAAATGGCATGGCAAGCCGTTCCACAGGACTACATCCAGCATCTCTACGATCGTCTCCATGGGAGAATAGCAGCCTGCATTGCTGCGAAAGGTGGATATACACTGTACTAGTGCCGACATTGTGCATGCTCTGTTGCCTGTGTCTATGTGCCTGTGGTTCTGTCAGTGTGATCATGTGATGTATCTGACCCCAGGAATGTGTCAATAAAGTTTCCCCTTCCTGGGACAATGAATTCACGATATTCTTATTTGAATTTCCAGGAGTGTAGTTTAGACAAGAAGAGAATAGAAGCTTTTGAAATGTGGTGCTACAGAAAAATTCTGAAGATTAGATGCGTATATCTCGTAACTAATGAAGTGAGACTGAACAAAATTAGGGAGAAGAGGAACTTGTGGCACAACGTGACTAGAGGAAGGGATCGGTTGGTAGGACATGTTCTGAAGCATCAAGGGATCACAAATTTAGCATTGGATGGCAGTGTGGAGCGTAAAAATCATAGAGGGAGACCAAGAGATGAGTACACCAAGCAGATTCAGAAGGATGTAGGGTGGAGTAGGTACTGGGAGATGAACAAGCTTGCACAGGATAGAGTAGCATGGAGAGCTGTATCAAACCAGCTTCTGGACTGAAGACCAAAAAACACACCCACACATCTGAAACAACGGAAAATCCAGGATGGAATGTAACAATATTATGAGAAGGAATGTTAATACTTACCATGTAGTGGAGACGCTGCATCGCAGATACGCACAAAAAAAAAGACTCTGATAATTAAAGCTTTCGGCCATTGGCCTTCGTCAACAATAGATGCACATATGCAAACATACACACTGACGCAAGCACAGCTCATACACATGACAGCAATGTCAGGCAGCTGAAACCACACCACTGAGTAGACCTGCTGCGTCTACTAATTGTGCTGCCAATAGAACGTAGCCTTTGATTCCCTTACTCACAACGTAATCTATGTGGTCGTTCCAGTTTAAGTTGTTCGTAATTGTAATCTATGTGCATTTATTTGAATTCACAGCCTGTGGATTCGTTTGATTTATAGTGTACCCGAAATTCAGAGCATTCATTTTTAGTACTCATGTAGATGGCTCCACACTTTTCATTCTTTCTTATCAATTGTCACACTCCGCACGAACCAGATAGCTTGCCTAAATCACTTGGCAATTGGTTTTGATCAATGGATGACTTAAATACAGGACAAATGACAGCATCATCTGTAAATAATCTTTGAGGGTTTCTCCGATTGTATTCTAAATCGTTTAAACAGGGTGTTCGGAAATAGCCGTTTGAAACTTCTGTACTTGCAGAGGGGACTGAGTAGACAAGAATTGGAACCCATGTTCAGAAACGTACGGTTTCTGTGCTACAACCGTTTGCAAACGTGTTTGCTAATTAGCTATACAATAGGGTACATTTGGTGGGCGCTTCTTATGTTGGATCGGCCGATGTCATTTGACGTCTATCCTACCTCTCTGCTGGCCGCGGTGGCCGAGCGGTTCTAAGCGCTTCAGCCCGGTCACAGGTTCGATCGTGCCTCGGGCGTGGATGTGTGTAACGTCCTTAGGTTAGTTAAGTTTAACTAGTTCTAAGTTCTAGGGGACTGATAACCTCAGATGTTAAGTCCCATAGTGCTCAGAGCCAAACCTAACTAACCTAAGGACATCACACACATCCATGCCCGATGCAGGATTCGAACCTAAGACCGTAGCGTATTAGTGAGTGGAATTGTAGAATAAATGTTGTACTGGGATGCGCCTAATAAATTATTTGTAAACACGATTGCGTAAGCAATATGTTTTCAAATGGTAGCGGTACAGAAAGGGTACGTTTCCGGACATGAGACACAATTCAAAATATTATCTACTCAGTCCCCTCTAGAAGTTCTAGAAACTTGTAACGGGAATTTCCGAACACCCCGTAGAGATTAGGAACAGCAATGGGCCTATAAAATTTCCTTTGTGAACATCAGATGTTACGTCAATTTCACTCGATGACTTTCGGTCAATTAGTGCGAAATGTTACAATTATCGCGAATCCAGTAGCACGTCTCAGACGAAACTCGATATGCACACAATTTGATTAGAAACCGCTTGTGAGGAACCATATCAAAAGCCTTTTGGATATCAAGAAATGAATCAGTATGAGATCGCTCTAGATAGCACTCAGTATCGTGTGATTAACAGCTAGTTGTTTTGCACAAGACCGATATTTTTTGAACCTCTGCTAACTATGTGCCGATAATCGTTTTCTTCGTGGTAGTTCATAATTTTCTAACACAGCGTATGTTCCAAATACCAGCTGCAAATCAACATTAGTGATAAGGGTCTGCAATTCAGCGGATTACTACCATTTTCTTTCTTGTGTACCGGTGTGACCTGTGAACTTCGCAGTCTTCAGGTAGGCATCGTCGAGTGAGCGCTTGTATGTGATTGTTAGGTATGGAGCTGTTATGTCAGCATAGTCTGAAAGGAAAGCAGAAGTTGATACTTCTACATATGTGACTAAGTTGCGAATATGCAAAGCAGTGATCAATATTCTTCCAGTTCGAAAGGAATTGTAAATATATTTAATTGAGTCAAAACTTACTTAAGCTAAAAATGTTAGTCACTCACCATGCATACTACAAGGAAACTAAAAAGTTCAGAGATTGGGCTGAAAGTAAGTAATAATCGATGTCTAACGAACTCGCATGCGCGCGCGTTTGCCACATTGCATCGAATACCGTGAACTGCAGAAATGTTCTTTTTTGCGAGCAAACGAACCGAGTACAAGCGCTTTATCACTTTTGACGCGGATTCGTAAAATTTTTGTTAACATCTCAACATTACGCGTTTCGGGATATCCCCGTCATCAGATCTGTGGTGAAAACATACACTATGAACATATAATACAAACGTACAAAGTAAGACAATGAAATTTAAACGTAAATAATTTCAACAACGCAGTGAAATTAACAAAAGTACCTGTCAAAAAATGCATTCAATCATATGTCGGCTCCTACTACATTACTGCAGGGATTCATGCCGAAAATGATACGTGCAGTAGAACAGGACATAAAGTATACAATTTCGCCAGTTTTTATATTCTTTTATCAATAAAATTTTTATGTCAGTCAACTAACTCAAGTTTCAACAAGCACTACCACGTAGCAGTTTAACTTGTCATCTTAAATATAGTCACATACGTCACCTAGTAGCGAAATGGTTTACTTTATGTCATGTCGTACTCTTTGGCACTGATATTTTGCCGGAACATCGAACATGTGTTCGACACAGGAAGTGGTTTTTGACAGGTACGTTTGTCAGTTTCACTGCGCTGTTGGAACTATGTATCTTTAAATTTCATTTATTGTCTTACATTGTACCTATGTTTATACGACAGATCTGATGACAGCGATATCCCGAAACGCAAAATGATGAGATGTTAATGAAACTTAAATTTGTGATTAGTCAGATTACAAGATACCGAACAGAAGAGGTGACCACGTATTTAAACCCGGTTCATAGGTAATAGGGCAGAAAAGAAAACTTCTGATGATGCGCCTCTTTGTGATAAACCGGCAAGTATGACGAGAGACAGTGCCAAGCAAATGAAAAAATCAGCAACTGTCTCTGACACTGATGTCGGGCCTGACTCCCAGACTATCTGAACGGAGAACTCTGGAAGCTGTATTTTACGCATCGCAGCACATCCTCCCGTCTGAATCGTCTGCTACACTGCAGTTGGGCGAAAAGTTTCGTTCGTGCTATACGTGATTATTTCTGATTACGAATTTATGTCACTCATTGCAACAATATATGAAGCAGGGCACAATAAGATTATCACAAAATTACAACACATCTTTATATTCCTCCCGTATAATGAGAATAATTTATTGCTTCATATATGCTAAGAATTTTTTCTCTTGTGGTTTTGTTCCTGTAAATGACAACGTAA
Source organism: Schistocerca gregaria (assembly GCF_023897955.1). Taxonomy (NCBI): domain Eukaryota; kingdom Metazoa; phylum Arthropoda; class Insecta; order Orthoptera; family Acrididae; genus Schistocerca; species Schistocerca gregaria. Next base: position 478,223,996 of record NC_064926.1, read on the forward strand.
AATCATGACAAATGTTTTAAATTAACGTTGTGAAGTTGTATCTACTATGTACATCCTACGGGAAATCGATAAGCATTGCTATACTATTTCAGAAATCCATTATCATCCGTAGTGTCTAAGCAAACAATGTCTACTTTGTTGGAGAGCATTATTTTGGTCAACTGGTGTATGTGAAATGCATGTACTCTAAAGTTTGGCAAATAAAGTTCGAAATTTATCGACTTCTCCCGAATGTCACGCAGTTGTTCGGTACGAAAATCGAATGAATAGTTTAATAATAAGTGATGAAGTTCAATCAGTACACTGTTCAGGGTGCCAATGTTCGTATCACACAACAGTTTTGAAATGGTACAGCAAGACTGCTCCCATATTTTGCACTAGTTTTGAAACACGTAAATTCTTCCTTTCCACACTTCAGTAACTTTCCGTTGTAGAAGCTTCATATGAGTGCAGATTGAGAAGGTGCTTTCTCTAGCGTTCCAGGGATAGATGGTTCCTTGCCTGATCAAAACGTGGCGCCGGACCGAGATTGGAACTCGGTACCTTTGCCTTGCCTGTGCAGAGCGAAAATTTCATTTCAAGTGTAAACTAATCCTGGTCAGAACGTTATCTTTATAGTAACCACCATCTTGAAATTCACTTAACATGCTTGCTATGAGCATAAATGACATCCATTTTGTATCCTTCATACGATGTTCACCGGCTCGATGGGGAACTTTACGTTCGAATATGAACACCTGACTTACCCACTGCACTCCAGACGAATATTTCATTTTGAGACAATTATGAGATGATGAGATTAGTTTTCTGCCGCAATCGCTTCATTATTTTGTCGAATTTTATAAAAATGTTACTGTTATTCATAAATAACTTTCGGATGTATCAATAATAACAGGAAACTCTAAGCTTTGGTCATGATGAAGAACGTTCTTTTGAGTACAAAATAACAACAACAATTTTACAGTTATTTTCGTTTCTGCATGTAGACTGTACTTGCATCAAAAGTAATTGATTTGGTTACATAAAAGAGCAGAACTAATTTTTATTATTTAAAAAATGCAGTTTACGTTCCGCAAGGATATAAAATATAGAATAGGTTAACACTGAATCATGTGTGGTTCTAATTATGTACAAAACAAACAACGAAACAAGTTAAAAAAAAAGAAAAAAAGATATGTTGAAGGCTCCGATTTTCTCTCTTACACATTCATTTATGTTTCTTTCCCTAGCAGTACTGCCAATACTAACGGTAATCCTCTCGTTTATTGCGTCAATTATGTAGCATACCAGAAGCACCAAACCGTAGTTTTACTGGAGCGCAGTTCCACTCACAAATCTTCCAGGTCGTCTTCATGCCTCGCTGAACGCTAAAAAAATGCTTTGAAAGGTTATCGAACACCTTGAAACAGCACAGTTGATTATAAGTTTTACTTTGGTTAAATTTATTGTGTCTCAAGCAAATTGACGATGACCAGATTGACTACTGATTTAAAAGTATACAAATCTCTTGACACTAGGAAGTGTTCATTAAAATGTCAACTTTCAAATTATTGTGAAGCAGAATACAAGACAATCTGTGCCAGTAAAATTGCTTAATGTATTACAGTCTTTGAATAGTCGAGTGAAAGTATGTCTGGCGGCCTATACTTTGGACGCAGTAGATACTAGCACATCACAGGCTTCCGCTGGTCGCTTCGCTCATTTGTGACCCCCATTGAACGTGTACAAAGCATTCTACTTTCTGCATTCGGAATTCTGTATTCTCCACTCTGTTTCTGCTCTTTCTACTTCCTTTATGTCGTTCTGTTCTAAACAACCGGTGTCACAGCTTGTTCATGGTCTTTCGTATTTGAACTGAGTTCACGTTATGATGGCCGTCCTCAGTCAACAAAACACGGGGAGTACGGTGAGTCTGCGGCATATATTTTTAGCGTAGCATAACATACTGTCAGCAACGTTTCAGCTCTTTAAATGTGCCTTCACATAACTTCAAACGTAACTTACATTGGTCAGCCAGGTAGCTTATCATCAACGCCCTTGATACTTCGGTTTTTCTCTCGTTCATCGGTATTTGCAATCATGGAGTTGTATACACGTGTTTCACCACAGAACAAGTGTAATCTTTACTGCGTTTGAACTGAGTCTTTCCAATCGAATCTCATATATTCTCGTTTGCGAAAGAACTGATATTATTTCCCTCTGCTATCTGGTGACACACTTAGGAATGTAATTATTTTGAAAGTTATCACAATGACGTAAAATCTTTGACAAGAAAATGGATAAGGCACCATGTTATTCGTTCGCCGTAACTAATGTGAAAATTTAATACCTGTTTCATATAACAGCCGTCCCCTATAACGTCCGATCCGATTATATTATTTCTGTAATTGTTCTTAATGGTCGTGGATGTCTTTCAACAACTATATATTCTCAGAACTGCAGGGAACGTAGTAAGAAAGCGTACACGGCGATTTATAATTTAACACATAAACACTTGTATTACTCTGAACTACACATATATCTTTAAGTCGACTGCACTCCTCGTAAAACTTAATGAACAACAATTCATGCCAGTATTGGCAAGGGTTCATATTTAGTGTATATGATTACGCTACGTCGTCGCATAAACTCTGAATAACACCAGAGGCAAGATATATGTTAAATCTTGATAACTGTAAATGTAACTAAAGCATTTACGATTTATTTCCATTCCCCAGTCACTCTTAGACCCCATGTTAAAATACGACTGATTTTATATTCATTTTCAAACCTGTACTTAATTGAAGCACGATGTTATCTCTGTATTCAGCAAGAATATTAGTCAGAGCGAAGCAAAATTGCCATCAGTAGATGCTTTTTCAAAATTGCTGTCAGCAGAAACATTTTTCAGTTCTTTGCATACTTTAACTGGTTAGAAGGTAAGTGGTGCTGCAGAGGGGCTGAAGCATGCATCTTACTGGCACTTAGTCTGCCTACAAGGAACCTCAATTACACGCTAACTGAATCGTGTTATTAAATTTACAAAAATAAATATGACATTAAATCCACTCAAATATTCACTTGTGTCCCAATTTCTTCCCATTTCTCAGTGTAAGTATCCTCTACACTTGAATACGAAACATTAATACGAATATGAAACAGTTGTCAGATTTTGTTGTAAGTAATAAAGTTTTGTATAAAATAACATATATTTTGGCGTTTTCTGACGACATATTTCTGCGTTGAAATCAATTACAAATGCAAGCGTAGGGTCCTTGCAACTTCAGTGCCTTATACAGGGTGTATTACATTTCATCTTACACATTTCCAGGGGTTGTACAGAGGACTCGGGAGATCACGTTTTACGTCGAAGTCCATCTACGGAAACGGCATCCAGTGATGTTACAGAGCCTCAAAGTTATAGGCGCCAGCACCTGTAGTTGTGTGCTGTTTATATACAGGGTGCCTCCATGATGATGTTACAAACTTTCTGGGCCGATGAAGAATGATAAATGTATCAATCTGATGTAAGGGATCCTGCATCGTAAATGAACCAGTCGAATGGTATAAACCAAAACCGTTCTGATACCTCTGACAGTGGAATACATGTACTGGTACTGTTCTTGCCAGCACTGTAGAGTAGGGAACCTTCAGAGTTAGAAGTATGGACCAAAACAAGGAATGTACCGTAAACATAGGCCTTAAAATATACACCTAAGGGGCTGTGAGCACTTGTTCACCTTCGCTAATGTGAAACACATCTCCTCTACTGAACAAATACTCATAGCACACTGCCATTTAAGGCCCATGTATATTGGACATTTTTTTCTAGCTTTGGTCCATACTATAACCTCTGCAAGTTGCCTATCCGGCAATCTCAGCACCAACAGTACGAGTACGTTTATTCCACTGTCAAGACATCACATTGTTTTTCGCTTATAACTTCGGACTCGTTTGTTTCCAGTACAGGGACCCCTACCTCAAATAGATGCTGTTGTCCTTCTCCATCATCCTGGAAAGATTGTAACGTCATAATGGAATCACTCTGTCTATACATACACAATTTTTTATTTTTATTTTTATTTTTATTTTTATTTTTTATTTTTATTTATTTATTTATTTATTTATTTATTTTCTTCACCCCGGTTCCGAGAGGTCCGGAACCTGTACAGAAGATTGGAATAGAGATCAACATAATCATAATTTTCGCCCTTCTTATTGCTCATGAAAACCTCACATTGCATGTACCACCATACAGCGAGACCTTCAGAGGTGGTGGTCCAGATTGCTGTACACACCAGTACCTCTAATATCCAGTACACTGAAACGTCCCCTTTGAACAATTATACATGACTGTGCTTAAACTGACACACCTTATTTTTAGCGCAACGCAATCTGAACGTACTCAGACATTTCTCTCTTTACTTATTCTGATCAACACTAAACTGACACACAATATTTTTAGCGCAACGCAGTCTGACTTTCAATAATCCCTACAAAAGAATGGCCCTGACTAACATTAATCTATACGTTTCACAAATCACTTACCTCACAAAAATCTTCGTTACTCAAACTACTGCAATACAGCGAGTGCCACTACTGCAAGCTAAATAAAAGATTCTAACTACTGAAGGTACTAACTACTGCTAGGCATAGTTAGCAAATGAAACAATGTATTTACCTCAATAGTGTTCAAAAGTCATAATGTGTATAGCAGTTCATGACATCCAGTCTCACAAATTTCAAACCTCCGCCACCTCTTTCCCCTCATCCACCGCTGCTGGCGGCTCACCTCCAACTGCGCAACGCTACGCGTTGTTAACATCCATCTGCCCAACACTACAATGGCAGACAACAATGCAAACTAGCCACAGAGTGCGCACAGCACAGCCAGTGACTTTTCACACAGAGCGCAATGATGCAATGATGCATGCCTGTAGTCATCGTGGCATACTATCCACAAGTTCAGCAAGGCACTGTTGGTCCAGATTGTCCCACTCCGCAACGGCTATTCGGCGCAGATCCCTCGACCGTAAACAGCCATTTTCAGTCTATCCCACGCATGTTCGATGGGTTCATGTCTGGCGAACATGCTGCCCACTCTAGTCGAGCGATGTCGTTATCCTGAAGGAAGCCCGTCACAAGATGTGCACGATGGGGACATATTGTTGGCATGTTGTTGGGCCCATCTCTACCACGCTGCAAGTCGTGGTTGCATAGATGGACCTCTCCATGGACGTCGGGATTGAAGTTGCGCATCATGCAGCCTATTGCGAACAGTTTGCGTCTTAACTCGACGTCCTGTGGCTGCACAAAAAGCATTATTCAGCAGGGTGGCGTTGCTGTCAGGGCTCCTCCGAGCCATAATCTGTAGGTAGCGGTCATACACTGCAGTAGTAGCCCTTGGGCGGCCTGAGCGAGGCATGTCTTGGGTCTCTCTGTATCTCCTCCATGTCTGAACAACATCGCTTTGTTTGATTCCGAGCCGCACTTTCCTTGTTGAGAGCCCTTTCTGGCACAAAGTAACAAAGCTAACGCTATCGAAGCGTGGTATTGACCGTCTAGGCATGGTTGAACTATAGACAACGCGAGTCGTGTACTTCTTTCCTGCCGAAATGACTGGAACTGATCGGCTGTCGGATCCCCTCCGTCTAATAGGCGCAGCTCATGCATGGTTGTTTACATCTTTGGGCGGGTTTAGTGACATCTGTGAACAGTCACAGAGACTGTGTCTGTGATACAGTATCCACAGTGAATGATTATCTTCAGGAGCTCTGGCAACCGGGGTGGTGCAAAACTTTTTTCATGTGTGTACGTGTATGTATACGCGTCCTGCGCATACAACGCTGACTCTCTCTAGTGTTGATGGATGACTTTCCAGACATGGATTCGTATGTAAAACTTGATCTACTAAGTCCACTCTACAACCTTTAGAAATACGTTATATTAATTGTGGTACACCTGTACAGGGTCCATTTAAACTAGTTTAAGTCTACAAGTGGCACCTCATAGCCGTAATAGTGACTTTTATCGCTGCATCCAAATCTCGATCGTACACAGCATCTGTGCTGAATGATAGCGTAACTTAGAATGCTCCAGATTTTGCGCACGTTTTGCATATATATACGCCAAACGGAAACATTTGTTAAAATTTAAATTGCAGTTGAATTATACGTTCAATAACAATCTAAAAGATAAAGAATATAGTTAACATATATATGCATTAGAGAACGTAGGTTTAAAAGTGGCAAAAGTTACTCATACAACTTGATGATGCGTGGTTCAGAATTTGTAATATGACCATCTGAGCCCGCCAAGAAATTTCTGGAAATCTGAGATTTCTAACTTGAATACTTCATATCCTGAGAAATTACTTTGGTGAAATTACGCATTCTCAAAGAGTGAACCATCGCAGCTACAAAACGGTGCCAATGAAGAATAGCATTTACAGAGTCGAACATTCTAGAACAAACTTCAAATAACAATAACTTTTGAAATATTAGGTTTTTGAAAAGCGTAAAGTGTATTCAGAAAGCAAGAAATGCGTGTTTTCAAACAATGCATGTCAATCTTAAAATAAAAAAAATTGTCTTCAAAGTGTCGGTGATTTATGGGTATCGCCAATGTTGAAAATATGTTTAAATAAAACCCAAATCAATTACTCCGTTAGCATCAGTGGCATGTAAACTACCTAATGAATAATAACGTTTCTAGAAAATTACGTCATAGACAAGAATATGGTAATTTCAGACACACACAATATATTTATCACTCATTTAAAGAGACGAGAAGAAAGGAGAACAAAGAAGTTTTTATAGGTGGGCGTATAAAAAATATAGGACACCTCTACCTTTCTTTGTTACACACTTTCACGATGACTAAGCAAACAGAAGAGGAAAGATCTTTGAAACATCGAACCTGGTAAGTGAGTCAGATCGTCAAAGAATACTCGGGAACTGAGCCAACGAGAGTTTTGTAAGCGAATTCTCGGGAATCATCTAACAGCTAAGAATCCACCATCGATCTACCTCCACCTCCATATCCACGTTTAATTCCTTCCGACAGGTATTTCTAGATACCTGACAGCTACGACTGATTCCATGATTAATCTCAATAGCGTGATCACATAAATATCCGGTAGTTTAACATATTACGCTCACTACATTCTGTTTACTTACCTTAATGGGCAGTTGCCAACGCGGCGCTGGCAATCTGCAAGTCTCTTTGCGTTTCGTAACCAGTTTCTAACTATGTCATCTATCTGTACACCACACCGTTCTCTTTGAATACCCTTCCGCAGCTGCAGAAATCATCAATCGTGGCGTAACTATTTTGAGGCACGTCACATCGTAGTACCTCTCCTGACAATGAGACAGCATCTGTAGCGACTTACTGAGTTGTGTTTGACAGAACGCGTCCAGTTCAGTTTTTCCTTTTGAACGTGTTCTGTTAACTAGGAACGGAGAGGAATGTTGTCTAGGATTCCTGTATGTCAAGAAATACGGCATCAGCCTGAACACCGCTATCTACAGACTCTCGATATTATTAACAAACAAGGAAGTTGGGTCTCACCCAATTTGTACTTGGAAGAAGCGTAGTTAACTGCTGAAAAGTTATCATCCACGTGCACAAAATACATTGCTGTGCAGAACTCAACGACGAAAGTAACTTTCATATGATGTGAAATAATTGGACCAAGAGGATGTGGAAAAACAAGTTGAATGATTGACAATTATAGGCCGCCCTTGTGACCGAGCGGTTCTAGGCACTACAGTCTGGAACTGCGCTGCCGCTACGGTCGCCGGTTCTAATCCTGCCTCGGCCATGGATGTGTGTGATGTCCTTAGGTTAGTTAGGTTTAAGTAGTTCTAATTTCTAGGGGACTGAGGACCTCAGAATTTAAGTCTTATAATGCTCAGAGCCATTTGAACAATTTTTTGAGAATTATATTTCAGCTCCAGGGTGAAAATATAAACCGTTATATACTTATTCTGAAAGTTTGGATCAACTGAAACACTCAGAATTTATAGAAACGTGTAAAAAATTGAAAATAAAGAAATTAAAAAATAGCTACTTTTATAAAAAATAATAAAGAAATTATACCATCAGATGAATGGGAGGATAAATAAGTTTTTCTATTTCATGATTTTGTTCTTATAAATCACACTGCAGTTAATGAATATTGTACTAGCGGAAGACATGAAGGAATACATTGTTTTTATTTAGTCCAAACAAATACTGAAATACCCAAAGAATTAATAAGCATGATGTAAAATTTTTAAATGTATTTAGACAAGATGGTACAACTTTAAATGACATGTATCATGAAATCTGTTAGTGCTGATTTGAAATTCGATGAATTTCAAGAAATGTTCAGTTAATATTGGAATGATGACAAATTTGGATTCATTGCAATAGATATTACAAGAAAAAGTTAATGAGTGAAAATATAGAAATAAAATTAAAGTGTTTTTAATAACATAAAAGGAACATTAAACATAAATATTAGCCATTTAACATAAAAGTTAAACATTAAAAATAAATATTAAACATAAAACATTTAAAAATAAAATTATTAATGTTCGTTATTCTCAATAAATATCGGCATAATATGATCATCCGAAAGGACATAGCTCCATCATCCGAAAGTAACATAGCTCGATGAAACTTGGGCGATACACAGAAATAGCTACTGCACTCATGCTCATAAATTAAGGATAATGCTGATACATGGTGAAACAACGCTCTGGTGGGCGGTTTGCGGGTTTAAATCACCTCGGGGTATGACCATGCGGTGCATTTGACCTGTGAAAGTCGCACGGTGGCGCTGGCAGCAGTCCTCATACAGGTCTGTCGGTATATCTCAGAGTACGGTGCAGCGAGTAAGTGTGCAGGCGTTTTCTGACTTGCTAATGGTGACTGTGTGTTGAAAATGGCTCAAAGAACACGTATTGATGACGTTATGGGGGGTAGAATACTAGGGCGACTGGAGGCTGGTCAGACAGAGGCAGGTCGTAGCACTGGCCTTCCGTGTGCCACAAAGTGTGATCTCACGATTATGGTAACGATTCCAGTAGACAGGAAACGTATCCAGGCGCTACAGTGCGGGACGTCGACAGTGTACGACACCACAAGAAGACCGATATCTCACCATCAGTGCCCGCAGACACACACAGAGTACTGCAAGTAGCCTTGCTCCGGACCTTAGCGTAGCCACTGGAAGAGATGTCTCCAGACACACAGTCTACACACGACTGAAGAGACATGATTTATTCGCCCAGAGACCATCAAGGTGCATTCCACTGACCCCTGGTCACAGGAGAGCCCGTAAGGCCTGGTGTCAAGAACACAGTACATGCTCATTGGAACAGTGGCCCCAGGTTATGTTCACGGACGAGTCCAGGTGTAGTCTGGCCAGTGTTTCTCGGCGGGTTTTCATCTGGCTCGAACCAGGAACCAGATACCAATCCTTTAATGTCCTTTAACGGGACCTGTATGGAGGTCGTGGTTTGATGGTGTGGGGAGGGATTATGATTGGTGCACGTACACCCCTGCACGTCTTTGAAAGAGGAACTGTAACAGGTCAGGTGTATCGGGACGTCTCTTTGCACCAGTATGTGCGCCTTTTCAGGGATGCAGTGGGTCCCACGTTCCTCCTGATGGATGATAACGCACGGCCCCGCCGAGCTGCCATTGTGGAGGAGTTCCTTGAAACGGAAGATATCAGGTGAATGGAGTGGCCTGCCTGTTCTCCAGACCTAAACCCCATCGAGCACGTTTGGGATGCTCTCGGTCGACGTATCGCTGCACGTCTTCAAACCCCTAGGACACTTCAGGAACTCCAACAGGCACTGGTTCTCGACCACCTGATCCAAAGCATGCCAACCCATTGTGCGGCATGCGTACGTGTGCATGGTGGTCATATACCATACTGATGTCGGGGTGCATTCGCAGGAAACAGTGTAGTACATGTGTTTCGGGACGGTTTTCTCAACTTATCACCAATACCGTGGACTTACGGATCGGTGCCGCGTGTGTTCCCTATGTTCCTATGCTATTACCGCCAGTATTGTGTATCGTCACGTTATGTGGCACCACATTTTGCAATTATCCTTAATGTATGACCATGAGTGTAGTAGAGAAGGGGACTTAACAAAATACACAATGAGTAGAACAGAAATTACACTTTTATCCAAAGACAGTAATTACATAGAAGTCAGCGTAATTCATGACGGTCTCCTGGGCGTTGCAAAAGGTGGGACGTGGCTTTTAATAGGGTGTGTGATCACTACGGACGGAGTGCATGTTCTGCAACGTGTTCCCAGCTTGGTTACAGGACATGTAAGGAGTTCTTCTGGTTGCGCGTTCGATTTCTCCATCAGTGCGGTTGACAAGTGCTGGATGGTCGTTGATACATGTAGAGGTGCTTCAATACGTCTCCCCAACGTATCCCACACGTGCTCGATAGGATTTAAGTCAGGGGAAGGATCAGACCAGTTCATTCGCCAAAAACCCTCTAGTTCCAAGAACTGCTCCACCTCTGCTATTGGATACGGTCGCACATTGTTTCCCACAAAAATGATGTCGGAGCTGAATGCATCCCTGAAAAGACGCACGTGGGAAAGAAGTACACCGTGAAACGTCCCCTTAGAAAAAATTATGAATTACTGTGCCGGTAAACCCCTTACGATATTTCATTTTCAAACAGCTGAGCAAAACGGAACGTATTCAGACATTTCTGTCTTTACTTATTCTGATCAACACTAAACTGACGCACAATATTTTTAGCGCAACGTAATCTGACTTTCAACAATCCCTACAAAAGAATGGCCCTGACTAACAATAACCAATACCTTTCATGAATAACTTACCTCACAAAAATCTTCGATACTTGAACTACTGCAAAACAGCGAGCGCCAATACCGCCAGCTAAACAGAAGATTCTAACTAATGAAGGCACTAACTACTGATAGGCATAGTTAGCAAATGAAAGATTTTGACGGAGAACAAACAATGTATTTAACTTAATAACGTTCAAAAGTCATCATATCTATAGCAGTTCATGACATCCAGTCTTACAAATTTCGTTTTTCTGACGGACACACGTCTAGATCGTACGCTCTCAAAACTCTGCCATCTCTCTTCCCATTTCCACCACTGCTGGCGGCTCACCTCCAACTGCACAACGATACGCGCTGTTCACATCCAATTGCCCAACACTACAATAGCGAATATTCCAACAATGCCAACAAGCCACAGACTGCACACAACACAGCCTGTGATTTTCATACAGAGCGCTACGTGGCGTTACCAACATAAAAACCTAAACAGCCTACGTACAATTGTCACTAGAACGCTGATTGGTGAGTGTACCGCATTCAAAGATTCAGAGGTCAATACACCAAAGCAACGTCATGCCTCTATACAGCGTAACGCCTAGACCACCCGTGTGATGACCGGTTGTTGTGTGATGTCCATAGGTTGGTTAGGTTTAAGTAGTTCTAAGTTCTAGCGGACTGATGACCATAGATGTTAAGTCCCATAGTGCTCAGAGCTAGAGCCTAAACCACGAAAACGATCGTGTTCGATGATGTTCCTGGGTGCATTAGGTGCTCTCGACTCTCGCCTTACCAGGGCACGTTCAGCATTGTCGTGTATGCTCGTTGTGGTGGTCCAGGTGTTATTTTGTGAGGAGGTACAATGTTGCAAGGGCGCACTGACCTCCAAATGTGTTAAGAGCCATGACCTGCCTTCTGTAATGTCCAGGGGACCATCATAAATCGAGGTTACTTCACTACAATTACTGTCTTTGAATAAAAGTGTCATTTCCGTTCTTTCTATATATCGTCCACGTTTTACCGAGCTATCTTACCTGTCAGTGACACATAATGCTAAAGATACTTTCATCCTTCTGTTTTGCACACAAGTGTACGTTATGAAATTCTACATCATATGATGTTTAACGAGATAGGTCTACAGACCTTGTAAAATGTCAATCAGGCTGCGTTGCAGACTGGAACGAATAGTACATTTTTATAGTTACGTGGCGCAATGGATGTTCTAGCGACTTATGATTAACTACTGTTTTACTTTTTCAGAATGAATTTTCACCCTGCAATGGAATCGGTGCTGATTTGAAACATCCTGACAAATTTAAACCATACGCAAGATTGGGACTCGAACGCGGAATCTGTCTCTGTCGAGGGCAAGTGTTCTACCAACTGAACTCTCCACGAACGACTGACCCACATCTTACTTCCCCCTACTCTTCACTAAGTTTCGTTATTATTATACTATTGGTCATACTATTTAGATAGACAGGGTATCTGTCGTTTGCTTCTATTGTGATCATTAGCAACAAAAATTATTATATAATAACGATTTCGGCTGAAATTTAAGAGAAGAATCTTTTTCGATTTAGAAAAGCTTTTGCAGGAGATTATTTCGCGATTAGTAATCTATTTTCGAGAAGAGTAGTTAGCCGCTACCGACTTCAGCTGCTGGTCTGGTAATATTGTCTTGTCAGTAACGCTGCTGTTGTGTTATTAGTCACGGACTAATCTGACACCACAGGTCATCTAACCGATGATCTACTGCGCCGTGTAAATCCACTTTCATGATCATTAAGGGTACATTAAGTCACCGGTTACTTAAAGCTACGTATGTGCCAAACTCTCTTTCTTCCCTTGCTCTGTCATCGGTGTTTCTATGACAAAGCACAGCTTGTATAAGTAAACTATGCAGTCAACTGTAGAACAGTTTCCATAGTTGTGGTGCATAGAAGCTGTTAAATCTGTTCACAAAGTTATGTGCAGATACTGATAAGGCAGCTTTTTAGCTAGGTGGTTTGACCGATCAAGCTGCTGGATTCCCTTGCAAGTGACGCGAAGAAATGCGCAGATTTCCAGATAGGACTAGTTATACTTCGGTTTTCCCAGCTCTTCGATTAAGTGTGACAAAAATATACGTGGTACATACATCCTACGCCAGCAACGAACTAATGATAACCGAGGAAATTCCTGCGATTCTTATTACGAAACAGCCTCTTGTCTCCACCAGTCGGAAGCTAGCAGAATTTCGAAACGAAAACGTTGGGAGTGACATACTGAATAGTCTGAGAATGTAACTGATGCAGTATGGTAATTATTGGCTAGCTCCTCTGGTGACCAAAATTAAAGCAACAAACCACTGTTTCCCCCATCTGTGTCTCATTCACGATATAATCATACAAACTGTGTACATATGTCTTTACGACCGTGTTCTGACAGGAAGATGGCATCCCGTCAACGGACAACCACGCCACCGATGACTTCAGGAGACTTATAAACGGGGCAGAGTTTACCGGGTAATCCCACATCCACAGTCGCAGTGTATGCAGTCACAGATGGTGCAGTATGACACAGAGAATTCGCCTACCAGTCTCTCTGTGGTGGACCATGGGAAAAATGCAAGCAGTACAAACTGATGTGGCCGAATGCCTTAACGTGAATCGTTCTGTTTTTTCTCGGATGTTGCCATAGTTTATTGAGGCCGAAACTGTATCCCGATCTCCAGGGCAGCACGGACCACGTGTGACATCAGGAAGAGAGTACCTTTACTTGACTGTAAGGGCACGACGGTACCGCCTTAGTAGTGCATGGCAACTGGCACTTCACCCAGCAACATCCACTGGACGTACTGAATTGAGGCAAACGGTGTACAGAAGGCGTCATAGAGTGGCCTTTACTGTCAGAGACCTGCTGTATGTGTACCTCTGACGTGTCTTCACAGAAGGGAACGCCTAGAGAGGAGTGATTAAACAGTGAGCCAATGTTATTTTTGCAGTTGAGTCCTGATTTGGTCTGGAGAGTGATTCTCGACAGATTTGACTCTGAATGGAACGGGGAAACGATTTCTGGACCCAAACGCTGGGAGAAGAGACCTGTACTGAGGAGGATCCCTAATGGGGGGGGGGGGGGGGGCGGGGATTACGTTGACCACTCGAATACCTCTCCATGAAATTGCACGGATGAATCGGCAAGGTTTAACGGCTTTCAGGTACAGCGACGAAATCTTGGGACCACATCTGCGGTGTTGCGAGGTGCTGTGGGCCCAAACGATTTTGCTCGATCTCATAGAGCACGGGTGGTTGACGTTCTCTGGGAAACGGAAGATATTGCTCCCAATGGGTGACTTCCTCGCTCTCCCTATTTGAATCCCATAGAGTATGTCTGGGATGCACGGGGAGACGGTTTGAACCATGTGAGCATCCATCAACAGTTCTCCAAGGCTTGCGAGCAGATGTGCAGAAATAATGGGCGTTATTGCCTCAACATGAGATTCATGCCCTCATTCATAGCACACCCCATCGTTGTCAGGCCTTTATTGCTGCCAGAAGTGATTACATAGCATACTGAGCAAATTAACCAGCTGTCGGAATGCGTGTGTAAACAGTTAAGTTGAAAAAAAAAACGAACCTTTTTTCTACCGTTACGCGTGTTGCAGTTGTTTATGTTCTGTATTCTTTACATTGTTTCTACTTTACCATTACGTATTGACACTGTTTTGTACGAAAATAAACGTAATCTTGCAACATTTCCGTTTGCTGGTTTAATTCTGAACATCGCTGTGTTTATGTATTCTGGGAGAAAATAAGAATTTTCTCTGCATTATAATGTGCAATGAAATTCGGGTTTCATTCGCTAATTAAACTTTGTCTTACATGTAGGCAATGAATTGCCTTCGATAGGAGTGTTGCAATACTGATTGGTTTTGGATGTGTATTATTAAAAGGGAAGCCAGTGATTCGTTTTATGATAGGTCTTGCGCGATGCTTTCCCGCAAGTAATTTTCATGTCATGACAGGCGTGCCTTCATTTGTGGCGATGGGAAATAGAGCCAAAGATATAGAGAGAGTCTATATAACACTGAAAACTTTGAGTTACGTAATTTAACACAGCCTGCGACATCAGTTATAGTACAAACAAACGGATTTCAGAATTCTTGAGAGTTGATGGTTTTTATTAAAACTGACTATTAACGACAAAGAAACCTTAATAGATGTTGTTGTTTTTGTTGTCGTTGTTGTTGTTGTGGTCTTCAGTCCTGAGACTGGTTTGATGCAGCTCTCCATGCTAATCTATCCTGTGCAAACTCCTCCATCTCCCAGTATCTACTGCATCCTACATCCTTCTGAATCAGCTTAGTGTATTCATCTCTTGGTCTCCCTCTACCATTTTTACCCTCCACGCTGCCCTCCAATGCTAAATTTGTGATCCCTTGATGCCTCAGAACATGTCCTACCAACCGATCCCTTCTTCTACTCAAGTTGTGCCACAAACTTCTCTTCTCCCCAATCCTATTCAATACCTCCTCATTAGTTACGTAATCTACCCATCTAATCTTCAGCATTCTTCTGTAGCACCACATTTCGAAAGCTTCATTTCTTTTCTTGTCCAAACTATGTATTAGTCATGTTTCACTTCCATACATGGCTACACTCCATACAAATACTTTCAGAAACGACTTCCTGGCACTTAAACCTATACTCGATGTTAACAAATTTCTCTTCTTCAGAAACGCTTTCCTCGCCATTGCCAGTCTACATTTTATATCCTCTCTACTTCGACCATCATCAGTTATTTTGCTCCCCAAATAGCAAACTGCTTTACTACTTTAAGTGCCTCATTTCCTAATCTAATTCCCTCAGCATCACACGACTTAATTCGACTACATTCCGTTATCCTCGTTTGGCTTTTGTTGATGTTCATCTTATAACCTCCTTTCAAGATACTGTCCGTCCATTCAACTGCTCTTCCAAGTCCTTTGCTGTCTCTGACAGAATTACAATGTCATATGCGAAACTCAAAGTTTTTATTTCTTCTTCTTGGATTTTAATAACTACTCCAAATTTTTCTTTTGTTTCCTTTACTGCTTGCACAATATACAGATTGAATAACATCGGGGAGAGGCTACAATCCTGTCTCACTCCCTTCCTGACCTCTGCTTCCCTTTCACGCCCGTCGACTCTTATAACAGCCATCTGGTTTCTGTAAAAATTGTAAATAGCCTTTCGCTCCCTGTATTTTACCCCTGCCACCTTCAGAATTTCAAAGAGAGTATTCCAGTCAACATTGTCAAAAGCTTTCTCCAAGCCTACAAATGCTAGAAACGTAGGTTTGCCTTACCTTAATCTTTCTTCTAAGATGTAGGGTCAGTATTGCTTCACGTGTTCCAACATTTCTACTGAATGCAAACTGATCTTTCCCGAGGTCAGCTTCTACCAATTTTTCCATTCGTCTGTAAATAATTCGTGTTAGTATTTTGCAGCTGTGACTGATAGTTCGGTAGTTTTCACATCTGTCAGCATATGCTTTCTTTGGGTTTGGATTTATTATATTCTTCTTGAAGTCTGAGGGTATTTCGCCTGTCTCATACATCTTGCTCACCAGATAGTAGAGTTTTGTCAGGACTGGCTCTCCCAAGGCCGTCAGTAGTTCTAATGGAATGTTGTCAACTCCGGGGGCCTTGTTTCGACTCAGGTCTTCAGTGCTCTGTCAAACTCTTCACGCAGTATCCTATCTCCCATTTCACCTTCATCTACATCCTCTTCCATTTCCATAATAATGTCCTCAAGTACATCGCCCTTGTATAGACCCTCTATAAACTCCTTCCACCTTTCTGGTTTCCCCTCTTTGCTTAGAACTGGGTTTCCATCTCAGCTCTTGATATTCATACAAGTGGCTCTCTGTTCTCCAAAGGTCTCTTTAATTTTCCTGTAGGCTGTATCTATCTTACCCCTAGAGAGATAAGCCTCCACATCCTTACATTTGTCCTCTAGCTATCCCTGCTTAGCCATTTTGCACTTCCTGTCGATCTCATTTTTGAGACGTTTGTATTCCTTTATGCCTGCTTCATTTACTGCATTTTTATACTTTCCCCTTTCATCAATTAAATTCAATATTTCTTCTGTTACCCAAGGATTTCTACTAGCCCTCGTCTTTTTACCTACTTGATCCTCTGCTGCCTTCACTACTTCATCCCTCAGAGCTACCCATTCGTCGTCTACTTTATTTCTTTCCCCCATTCCTCTCAATTGTTCCCTTATGCTCTCCCTGAAACTCTGTACAACTTCTGGTTTAGTCAGTTTATCCAGGTCCTATCTCCTTAAATTCCCACCTTTTTGCAATCTCTTCAGTTTTAATCTACAGTTCATAACCAATACATTGTGGTAAAAGTCCACACATGCCCCTGGAACTGTCCTACAGTTTAAAACCTGGTTCCTAAATCTCTGTCTTACCATTATATAATCTATCTGATACGTTTCAGTATCTGCAGGATTCTTCCATGTATAGAACCTTCTTTTATGATTCTTGAACCATGTGTTAGCTATGTTTAAGTTATGCTCAGTGCAAAATTCTAACAGACTTTCATCTCTTAGCCCCAATCCATATTCACCTACTATGTTTCCTTTTCTCCCTTTTCCTACTGTCGCATTCCAGTCACCCATGACTATTAAATTTTCGTCTCCCTTCACTACCTGAATAATTTCTTTTATCTCATCATACATTTCTTCAATTTTTTCATCATCTGCAGAGCTACTTGGCATTTAAACTTGTATTACTGTTGTAGGCAAGGGCTTCGTGTCTATCTTGGCCACAATAATGCGTTCACAGATATAAAAGCTGAATGTTTAGACATTCTTTCCGCAGAACAATTTTTATTTGAAAACTTATGAAGTGAAAAATAATTACATGTCCATTTATGTCGTCAAACTATGTATACACCATTTAATTTATACAGGATACCTCAGTTCATAAATGAATAAGCATACCACAGGTCGACGCGAGGAACGAATGTTCAAACGTTGAAAAAAAAAATCAATGTGACAGATTCGTATAGCGGCCTATGCGGCCCGCATCTCGTGATCTTGCGGTAGCGTTCTCGCTTCCGACGCCCGGGTTCCCGGGTTCGATTCCCGGTGGGGTCAGGTATTTTCTCTACCTCGTGATGGCTGGGTGTTGTGTGATGTCCTTAGGTTAGTTAGGTTTAAGTAGTTCTAAGTTCTAGGGGACTGATGACCATAGATGTTAAGTCCCATAGTGCTCAGAGCCGCCCTTTGCGTCATTACTGAGTTTGAGAACCCCAAGTAGCAACACAGCACACACTGCGACGCGAGATGCAGTTAATGCGTGTGTATGTAAGCACCGTGTGTGATCCTCGTCACATTACTGCTCTCAGTATGGGAAAGTTCTCGTGGGAAGCAGTACGTCACCCGATAGCAACTCAAACAGGCACAATGGTAATCCGCTCTGGGGTCACGTTGTATTGTTGTTAGGGAAGAAATTATCGCCCGGATGATCATTATAAGTAACATGTTTATGCACAGCCACCTTCGCATACACAAGAATGAAAGAGAAATAAATATAACAGCAATGTATAACGTTAAAGAAAGATCATAATTTTTTTCCACAAATTGGAAGATAATATAGGATGTTCAAGAAAGATTCATCCAGTTTGAACAAACCAAATATTCTACATAAAGGAAAACAGAGACCCGATTTTTTTTTCAAATAAACTATGTGATTCTACACGGGTATACGTCTTACACGCATGCAAGAACAACTGCAGGATACTTTTTACAATTTAGTTTAAGAGAAAAGTCTTAATTTATCATTATGTTCCTTGTGCGCTCCACTGGATGATAATAAATATCCAGACGACATTCAGACACTTCCCACACTTTTGTGAGCATCTTTGGAGTTACTGAATTCACTGCATTTTAGCTAAAACTAACATTTTTACCGATCATCACAAAATCAAACCTCCTCACAAGAGATCAGCCGATCTTGGAAGCTGAAGATGCCGTGCAAGGTCTCAAGTCCTTTTGCGAGCGACCCAAATGAAACGTAGTCTCTCACTGAACACAATAAACGCTCAACGAATTCATAATGGCACCAACCATCTACTCCCTTAAAGTATCAGTGGTTATTTGGGACAAACGAAAAGTTTTGTCTATTGCCAGTAAACCTTAACATGGTCAGAAAGTCCGTTCCGCTTATTCGTTCGGCAGCTGCAGGACGCGATAATATAACCTTGCTAATGATCAGTTTTCTCGTCGAATCACTACTGCCCAAAATAACGGACATTTTCAACCATTCTATGACCTCTTGCATGTTGTACCACCATACAGCGAGACCTTCAGATGTGGTGGTCCAGATTGCTGTACACACAAGTACCTCTAATATCCAGTATTCGTCGTGGCATACTATCCACGAGTTCAGCAAGGCACTGTTTCTCCAGATTGTCCCACTCCTCATCGGCGATTCGGCAAGGAGCCCTCAGAGTAGTTTGTGGGTCACGTCGTCCATAAACAGCCCTTTCAATCTAAGTCAGCCATGTTCGATAGGGTTCATGTCTGGAGAACATGCTGGCCACTCTAGTCGAGCAATGTCGCTATCCTGAAGGAAGTCATTCACAAGATGTGCACGATGGGAGCGCGAATTGTTGTCCATGAAGACGAATGCAACGTCAATATGCTGCCGATATGGTTGCACTATCGGTCGGAGGACGGCATTCACGTATCGTATAGCCGTTACGGCGCTTACCATGACCACCAACGGTCCCACATAAAGCCACCTCAAAACAGCACGGAACCTCAACCTTGCTGGACAGTGCGTCATTGGGGTTCAGCCTCACCGGGTTGCCTCCAAACACACTCTGACAATTGTCTGGTTGAAGGCATATGCGACACTCATCCGTGAAGAGATCGTGATGCCAATCCTGAGCGGTCCAGTCAGCATGTTGTTGGGCCCATCTGTACCGATCTGCATGATTTTTTCGCTGTAAAGATGGACCTCGCCATGGACGTCGGGAGTGAAGTTGCGCATCATGTAGCCTATTGCACACAGTTTGAGTCGTAATACGACGCCCTGTGGCTGTAGGCAAATCATTATTCAACATGGTGGCCTTGGTTGCAGGGTTCCTCCGAGTCATAATCCGTAGGTAGCTGTCATCCACTGCAGCAGTAGCCCTTGGGAGGCCTGAGCATGTCATCTACAGTTCCTGTCTCTCTGTATTTCCTCCATTCCCGAACAACATCGCTCTGGTTCACTCCGAGACACCTTGACATTTCCCTTCTTGTATTTCCTCCATTCCCGAACAACATCGCTCTGGTTCACTCCGAGACACCTTGACATTTCCCTTCTTGAGACCCCTTACTGGCACAAAATAACAATGTGGCCGCTATCGAAGCGCAATATTGACCGTCTAGGCATGGTTGAGCAACAGATAACACGAGCCGTGTACCTCCTTCCTGGTGGAATGACTGGTACTGATCGGCTGTCGGACCCTCGCCGTCTTATAGGCGTTGCTCACGCGTGGTTGTTTACAAGTTTGGGAGGGTTTAATGACGTCTGTGAACAGTCATGGAATTCTTGTAGATAAGCTAAATCATTATGGTTTGAGGGGGGCAGTGCACAAATGGTTTAATTCATACTTAACTGGAAGAATGCAGGAAGTTGAAATAAGTGGTTCATGTAATGTTAAAACAACAGCAGATTCCTCAAACTGGGGGGGGGGGGGGGGCTATCAAGTACGGTGTCCCACAGGGTTCGGTCTTAGGTCCTTTACTGTTCTTGATATACATTAATGACTTACCATTCCACATTGATGAAGATGCAAAGTTAGTTCTTTTTGCTGATGATACAAGTATAGTAATAACATCCAAAAACCAAGAACTAAGTGATGTAATTGTAAATGATGTTTTTCACATAATTATTAAGTGGTTCTCAGGAAAGGGACTCTCTTTAAATTTTGATAAAACACAGTATATACAGTTCCATACAGTAAATGGCACAACTCCAGCAATAAATAGAGACTTTGAACAGAAATCTGTAGCTAAGGCAGAATTGTCTAAATTTTTAGGTGAGTCCACTGTTGAGAGGTTAAACTGGAAGCAACACATTGATGGTCTGCTGAAACGTCTGAGTTCAGCTACGTATTCTATTAGGGTTATTGCAAATTTTAGTGATAAGAATCTTAGTAAATTAGCTTACTACGCCTACTTTCATTCACTGCTTTCGTATGGCATCATATTCTGGGGTAATTCATAGTTGAGTAGAAAAGTATTCATTGCTCAAAAACGTGTAATCAGAATAATTGCTGGAACCCCCCACGTTAATCCTGGAGACATCTATTTAAGGATCGAGGGATCCTCACAGTAACCTCACAGTATATACATTCACTTATGAAATTTGTTGTTGATAATCCAACCCAGTTCAAACGTAATAGCAGTGAGCATAGCTATAACACCAGGAGAAAGGATGATCTTCACTATGCAGGGTTAAATCTGACTTTGGCACAGAAAGGGGTAAATTATGCTGCCACAAAAGTCTTTGGTCACCTACCAAGCAGCATCAAAAGCCTGACAGATAGCCAACCAACATTTAAAAATAAATTAAAAGAATTTCTAGATGACAACTCCTTCTACTCATTGGCTGAATTTTTAGATATAAATTAAGCGAGGGAAAAAAAACAACTTAGACATTAGTGTCATGCAATATTTTGTGTAATGTAATATCTTGTACAGACATCTTTTATTAATCTGACACATTCCACATCATTACGAAGTGTCGTACTCATGATCTATGGAACAAGGATTAATCTGATCTAATCTCTAATCTAATCTAATCTAGTCAAAGGGACTGTGTCTGTGATGCAATATCTACAGTCAATGTCTGTCTTCAGGAGTTCTGGGAACGGGGGTGATGCAAAACTTTTTTGATGTGTTTATAATTAACGTCAACCATTATTACCATTATTATTAATATTATTATCATTATTAACGTCAACCACTGTTTTCATCATCATCATTATTATTATTATTATTGATAATTATGAGTGCTATTATTATTTTTATTGTTGTTGTTGTTACTGTTACTCCTATGAATGTTTTTGTAATAGCTTTGGTAAGTATTGTTCCTGCCTTAGGCGCTAATGTGGTCAGACTAAATAACCAATAAATAAATAAATAAAAGACGTTGTCTTCCATCTTCACACCTAGAGTGAATTCATATTGTTTAGCGCTGCTTGTAGTAACTGAATAGTGTATGGTTTGCAACACAAATGTCACCGCAAAGCACGCTAGGAACACACACAAGGAATGGCCTATTCTCGTCTAGAACGACCAGAAGACTTGTGTGGGCTATGAGCAAAACTACACCGAAGAGACAAAGAAACTGGTATACCTGCCTAATATCGTGTATGACCCGCTGAGCACGCAGAAGTGCCTCAGCACGACTTGGCATGGACACGACTTATGTCTGAAGTAGTGCTGCAGGGAACTGACACCATCAATCTTGCTGGGCTGTCCATAAGTCAGTAGCAGTACGAGGGGGTGGAAATTTCTTCTGAACAGCACCTTGCAAGGCACCCCATATATGCTCAATAATGTTCATGTCTGGGTAGTTCAGTGGCCAGCGGAAGTGTTAAAACTCAGAAGAGTGTTCCTGCAGCCACTGTGTAGCAATTATGGACGTCAGAGGTGTCGCGTTGTCCTGCTATAATTGCCTAAGTCCGTCGGAATGCACAATGAGCGTGAATGGATGCAGGTGATTACACAGGGTGCTTAAGTGCGTGTCACCTGTCAGTGTCGTATCCAGACGTATCACGAGTCCCATATCACCCAACTTCACACGCTTCACACCATTAACAGAGCCCCTACCAGCTTTAATAGTCCCCCGCAGACATGCAGGATCCATGGATTCATGTGGTTGTCTCCATACCCGTACACGTCCAGCCCCTAGATACAATTTGAAACAGAACTGGTCCGACCAGGGAACATGTTTCCAGTTATTAACAGTCGAATGACGGTGTTGACAGGGCCAAGCGAGGCGTAAGGCTTTGTTTCATGTTGTCATCTAGGGTACACGAGTGGGTGTTCGGCTCCGAAAATCCACAACAATGATGTTTCGTTGAATGGTTCGCACGCCTACACTTGTTGGTGGTTTAGCACTGAAATCTGCATCAGTCTGCGGTAGGGTTGCACTTATGTCATAGTAAACGATTCTCTTCAGTCGTCGTTGGTCCCGTTCTTAGATAATCTTTTTCCAGCCTCAGCGATGTCGGAGATTTGATGTTTTACCGGGTTTCTGATATTCAGGTACACTCGTGAAATGGTGGTACGTGAAAATCCCCAAATCATCGCTACCTCGGAGATGCTCTGTCCGAGTGCTCATGTTCCGACTGTAGCACCACGTTCAGACTCACTTAAATCTTGATAACTAGACTTTGTAGCAGTAGTGGCCGATCTAAGAACTGCGCCAGATACTTGGTGTCCTATAGAGACGTCGCCAACTGCAGGGCCGTATTTTACCTGTTTACATATCTCTGTACTTGAAAACGCATGTTTATACCAGTTTCTTTGGCGCGTCAGTGTCGGGGCCGACCGACGGAATTCCTGTTACATAAACAGGTCGATCTTATACAGAAATCGAAACACGTATGCTGCCTGTTTACCATCTGAACTGGACGCCTTTCTCTAGGAGTACGGTCCTCCATTGGTATGCAGTCAGTTGCATATGTAGGTGTGGCCGGTGACACGGCTACACCTGTGTCCTGCACACTTGGCCACTTGCCTCGGATGCAGACCGCCTTCATGAATCGTTCTACGCAAAGTGGCCGATGACTTCATCTTTCCGGTGGCTGCAGCAAGAGAAGGCGGATCCGCAGCTCTCTTCCTTCGAGTATCTAACATGAAATACCTGGTATCTGCTCATGTCATAACTGTTCACCGCCCTAAACTTAACGCCTGGTATTCCAAGAATCATCATGAAATGTAGTCTATCCACAAAGGAAGCACCTTACAAAACATCGTTCAACCGATCTTCAGTATTTGTTTGTGTCTGAGATCTGCACCAGACAGGATTGATAGAGCACATAGAACAGATCGAAAGGAGAGCAGCACTGTTCGTTATAAGCTTACTTAGTAACCGTAACAGCTGCACGGATATGTTCAGTCAACTCCAGTGGCAGAAGTCGTAGGAGAAGCGTTTTTCACCATAGTGTGCTTTACTGTCAAAATTCCTTATAAGGGTCAGCCAATACTGTTTCCTCCGACACAAATCTCGTGGAAATACGATGAAGATAAAATTATAGTGATTCGAGCCCGCGTGAAAATTTTACCAGCAATACTTTTTCCTGGGAATCGTGCATGTCGCAGGTTCGAATCCTGCTTCGGACATGGATGTGTGTGATGTCCTTAGGTTAGTTAGGTTTAGGTAGTTCTAAGTCTAGGGGATTCATGAGCTCAGATGTTAAGTCCCATAGTACTTAAAGCCAATTGAATCCTGCAAGACTGTAACAGGAAAAAGGGGAATCGATATTGCTACACAAAGTACCCTCCGCCACACACGTTAAGATGGGTTTCGGGGTATTTACCTAGCTGTAGATGTAATCCGACGCTTACCCACCCACTGACCTACATATGTTGTTGTTTGTTGTTGTGGTCTTCAGTCCTGAGACTGGTTTGACGCAGCTCTCCATGCTACTCTATCCTGTGCAAGCTTCTTCATCTCCCAGAACCCACTGCAACCCACATCCTTCTGAATCTGCTTAGTGTAGTCATCTCTTGGTCTCTCTCTACTATTTTTACCCTCTACGCTGCCCTCCAATACTAAATTGGTGATCCTTTGATGCCTCAGAACATGTCCTACCAACCGATCCCTTCTTCTGGTCAAGTTGTGCCACAAACTTCTCTTCTCCCCAGTCCTATTCAATACTTCCTCATTAGTTATGTGATCTACCCATCTAATCTTCAGCATTCTTCTGTAGCACCACATTTCGAAAGCTTCTATTCTCTTCTTGTCCAAACTATTTATCGTTCATGTTTCACTTCCATACATGGCTACACTCCATACAAATAATTTCAGAAATGACTTCCTGACACTTAAATCTAGACTCGATGTTAACAAATTTCTCTTCTTCAGAAACGTTTTCCTTGCCATTGCCAGTCTACATTTTATATCCTCTCTACTTCGACCATCATCAGTTATTTTGCTCCGCAAATAGCAAAACTCCTTTACTACTTTAAGTGTCTCATTTCCTAATCTAATTCCGTCAGCATCACACGACTTAATTCGACTACATTCCATTATCCTCGTTTTGCTCTTGTTGATGTTCATCCTATATCCTCCTTTCAAGACACTATCCATTCCGTTCAACTGCTCTTCCAAGTCCTTTGCTGTCTCTGACAGAATTACGATGTCATCGGCGAACCTCAAAGTTTTTATTTCTTCTCCATGGATTTTAATACCTACTCCAAATTTTTCTTTTGTTTCCTTTACTGCTAGCTCAATATACAGATTGAATAACATCGGGGAGAGACTACAACCCTGTCTCACTCTCTTCCCAACCACTGCATCCCTTTCATGTATCTCGACTCTTATAACTGCCATCTGGTTTCTGTACAAATTGTAAATAGCCTGTCGCTCCCTATATTTTACCCCTGCCACCTTCAGAATTTCAAAGAGAGTATTCCAGTCAACATTGTCAAAAGCTTTCACTAAGTCTACAAATGCTAGAAACGTAAGTTTGCCCTTCCTTAATCTAGCTTCTAAGATAAGTGGTAGGGTCAGTATTGCCTCACGTGTTCCAGTATTTCTACGGAATCCAAACTGATCTTCGCCGAGGTCGGCTTCTACTAGGTTTTCCATTCGTCTGTAAAGAATTCGCGTTAGTATTTTGCAGCTATGACTTATTAAACTGATAGTTCGGTAATTTTCACATCTTTCAACACCTGCTTTCTTTGGGATTGGAATTATTATGTTCTTCTTGAAGTCTGAGGGTATTTCGCCTGTCTCATACATCTTGCTCACCAGATGGTAGAGTTTTGTCAGGACTGGCTCTCCCAAGGCCGTCAGTAGTTCCAATGGAATGTTGTCTACTCCGGGGCCTTGTTTCGACTCAGGTCTTCAGTGCTATGTCAAACTCTTCAACTCCTCTATAGCAGTCGACACATTTTCCACAGCCACCGATTCTGTAAATTCAGAGTGTTGTTTTCTTTCAGGGAAAATCAGAAGGCTTCAGACAGGAAAGTTGAAGTTAATGCTGTGCTTCTTGGCTTCCAGAAAGCTTTCGGTGTTGTCGCCTAGAAACAAAATACGCGCTTACGGAATACCGCTGCGTCTCCGCCAGCCGCCGCTTACAGAGGTAGCATCAAAGTGGAACAAAGCAGACAATCTCAGCGTGGTAAGAGGAATACTATGGCCAGTCGCTCCTAGACAGCGCTCATACCAGGAATTATTTTGTACTTCCAAGCAAGACATTCAAATTACCCATTCATCCGCCAACAGTTGCGTCTGGCACCACACGGAGCACAGAAACGTGGAGTTGTTTCATGCATCCGCCAAATAATTCATCGGATGACATTCATACACCGACGCATCATTTAAGTGGCTGCACACCAAAACTCAACCAGTTGTCACTCAGTTGTCGCCCAGTACCTGCAGTTGAACCCCAGTTAGAATAAGTCTACTGTTGCCTACAGGTTATTTACAGTGCCGACCAGTTCTAGAGGCCAGAAAGTGTACGCTGACCGCCGAACCTTTAGAAAAGTGACAGTCCCAGTGTTTAGCAACTGAGAGGCTGGACTTAAACTCCTCATTTGGATCAGTTAGTTCAAATGGTTCAAACGGCTCTAAGCACTATGGGACTAAACATCTGAGGTCATCAGTCCCCTAGACATAGAACTACTTAAACCTACCTAACCTAAGGACATCGTACACTTCCATGCCTGACGCAGGATTCGTACCTGCGACCCGAACTGAAGCGCCTAGAACCGCTTGGCCACAGTGGCCGGCCGATTAGTTAGTAATCATATTCTATGTTAGCTTAGGTGCAAAACGTTACATCAAAAACAAACCTTTTCCAGAAGCGAGAAGTCAATATAATTTGATGTACCTTAATTCAAGGAATGATTCTTACTATTTTTCATATGTTCCCTACTGACTTTGTTTTAGGGATACGACCCTATGAAGAGTGTGAAGCTAGCATGGAAACAGGCTGCGTCTATTCATCTACGAATATCTGAAGAAGTAGCTTCGCTTCCTGCCGCCTTTACGTTGGGCATTTGCCGCTGTTGAACACAAGAACGTGGCACACAATGAGGAGGCGTCTCAAGAAGCGCAAATAGTGTCGAGCACACCTTACGATAGTGTGACAGCTAAGAGATCTCTGTGGCCTTATAAGGTGTTCAGAGATAACACATACGTGTGTAGGTACAACTGACATCGTTGAGCTGCTGTTACGAAATGCAGAGATATTTGCAGGTGATCGGCTCCTGGTGGAAAGAAAGTAAATCAAATGGTATAATAGACCGGAAATGTTCTATATCGTTTACTAACGTGGCAGACAATCAGTTACTGGAATTATTGCAGCAGTTAGTTACAAAGGTATAATAGTCGATCATAAGTATCCGTACACCTAATAGTGTTCAATAATATGGGATGTGTCCACCGTTCGCCTTTATGACGGCTTGAACTCTTTTGAGGACACTTTCAGTG
Organism: Schistocerca gregaria; assembly: GCF_023897955.1. Classification (NCBI taxonomy): domain Eukaryota; kingdom Metazoa; phylum Arthropoda; class Insecta; order Orthoptera; family Acrididae; genus Schistocerca; species Schistocerca gregaria. Next base: position 478,251,514 of record NC_064926.1, read on the forward strand.
ATCTGTCTGAATGTCTGTGGAAAATTGGGAAGCCATTCTTGTTCCAGAACTTAAACCAGAGGAGGTAATAATGTGGGACGCTGGGATCTGCAGCGAAGTCAGCTTTCTAACTCACTTTAAAAGTTTTCCATATAGTTCATGTCGGGTCTCCGAGCAGGCCAGTCCATTTCGTCAGAATATTAGAAGATTGAGTAATACGGTAGACGAGCTTCTTGTCTAGTCGGTAAATTTAGAGAGCCCTGAAAAAAAAGTAGACGTCCTGTCCCTAACTGAGCACCATATAACCACAGGATTAGAGAAGTTAAATGTAAAAGATTGCACTTTAGCATGTTACTTACGGACAAATAATAAGGGAAAACCAAGTTTGTTATATACACAGGGTTTGCCATGAGGAGAGGTAAGTGTTTTGACAGGTGATAGCATGAGTGATGCTGAACAAAACACTCGATATGGACATATGCCCTATTCCGAATGGTTTCCGAGATGGAACACTTCTAATGTACATTTCTATTTATTTTCTGTATTATTAATTGTCACCGTTTATAACGAAGCACAGTAATACAGAGGAAGTTGAGACGAATATTTTGATACAGGACGCTTGTGGTCTATGAAATCGGAAACTACTTCAGACTGGACTACAAAAAGTACTTGAGCTACAGCGCACGTGCGACGCGCGAGGTTTCCAATATTCTCGCGATCTCTTCGCGCAATCTGTTAGTCCTAGACAATAAATAAATAGGACCTTTTTTGTTGCAAATTTAATTTACTTTAATTGTGTACTGAGACACGTTTTCGTTGGAGTGTGCGCTTTTCGAGTTATTAAAGAAAAACGTACAAAAGTGATACTGAAATTACATTTAAATCAATACTATTAGCTGCTGGCAGGCGTTTATATACATCAACGGGGACAGGTGGAAATGTCTGCCCCGACCACGACTCAAACCCGGGATCTCCTGCTTACGGGGCAGACGCTCTATCCACTTCTTCATTTTTTTTGCTCCCATTTTGTTCGATGTTGTTCGTTGCATTTGTTAGGTGCGGATGTCCGAGGACACCCGTTGAAGTTCAGTGTTGAGCCGTTGGCTCAGTTTTTTTGTTACAGAGGGCAGCCAACCCTATGACCGAACAGGCTGAGCTACTGTGCCGGCTCCAGTGAGCCACCGAGGGCACAGAGGACCGTTCGACTGCTTGCACTTATCGCCGGCACGCTCCCTGTGAGACCCACATTCTCAACTTATAGTCCACACACTACATTCGTAGCGCCCCTGCCATTATATCCATTACTCGTGGCAGACAATCCAGCGAGTCCCGTAGGAGTTCCGGGAATTCGTGTGCATCTGCACTGAAGAAGATCATCAGCCGGTTAGTCTTAACGATATGAAGGTGGCAACTGTTGTTTCAGACGTTGAGACAAGCAGATTTTATAATAATGAGCACATAGAAGGGAAGTGTGTGCTTGTGATTTATACTGAAAAATAGGTCGCTTTTAGTTGCAACTGTATGTAGAAACGGGAATTTTTTGTACTGTTTATGGGGAATTTGGATTGCTTACCACGCTGCCAGATAGCAGCAATCAGTTAATAGTCTTTGATAATTCACAGTATGTTTTCTAAAGGATTCTTATGGGAAAATTGATCTGGAATTTATATTTAGATCAACAATTTGATCTCAGCCATTAACTTTCCAAAGACGAGAGGATAAAGACAGCGGTACAGTAACTGAGGGTCGTTTTAAAAAAAAAGTCAACGAATGCCATTTATTTTTTCAAATTGTGTTTTTCTCAACTCCTTCTGGCACATTACGATGACCTCACACAATGGCTAACAGAAAATACTACAAAACAGAATTTTTGTTGTTGTAAGAGGCACTTGAATACAGCAAATTTTCACAAAACTCGACATCTCTATTTCTGAAGAGACCACAAAACTCAGGTGATCCTTTTTACTGCAAGGCTGACACTTGGAACATAAAATGTGAAAGTTAGACCTAACGGCGTATACAATCGCATGTGTATACTGTTAGGCAGTAGCACAACATAGTTCAAGCTAAGCATGTTATGCAACAATGCATATTCACCCTTAACCACTGTTTTGCTGTAAGATTAGTAGCTTTTGTACAACGCTCCTATTGAAACACTAAGATGTTAGAAGATTCAGAATGTTGTGAGACAGTTCAGTGGGTGAAAAGTGGAAGACCGAGAAGGAATCATCAACGCAAAACAGTAAGACAAATGTTGATGGTGTTGAGACAGCAACCAGCCACAAATTTATTTTCAGTTCCTTTATTCAAAGGGGAACCGTTACCGTTTTCGAATCGTTATAATTCTGAATATAAATCAGACGGTAACGGTACCCTTTCAATAAAGGAACTGAAAATAAATTTGTGGCTGGTTGCTGTCTCAACACCATCAACATTTGTCTTCAAATAACAGCCACAGTCTCCAACCACGTCATCATATGATAAAATTGCAAAATAGTAAGAAGTGCGCAATTACGCCTTCAAATGAAAATCTAAATACAGACTGTAGCCCTATTGAAACAACAAAGGAAACCACATGCAGAGCAAACCGTTTGTGTTCCAGTGATGTCAGTCTTTTAAGAAAGAGCCTTTACAAGGAAACTGCTGATTTGGGAATGAAATAAAAAGATAATGAACACTTAGAAACTAATATGTTTATTTTTCTCATATTGGGCAATATTGGAAGTTTCTAATTACATGGACAATATTGGAAGTTTCTAATTACATGGCTTAACCAGTATTTCTGGCAAATGACTACCTTCACAATTGACACACTGCCGCAGTCGTTTTCTGAAATTCTCATGCACTCTTACAAGCATATCTTCTGGTATTCTTGCAGTTTCAGCCTCAATATTGTTCTATAGGTCCTCCAGGGTGTTGGGACGGTTGCACACCAAAGAAAAAAATCGCATGGAGCTACGTCCGGTGGTCGTGGGGGCCAGGTGAGTTCCCCCATCCGACAGATAAGCCTTCCAGGAAACGTTTACCTCAAAAATTCAGGTTAATGGACGCTGTGTGTGCAGTGAAACCAGGTATCCTGTAATTGCATTGTCTCGAAAGCCGGCTGGAAAAGCTCTTACAGCATAGTTAAGTAACGATCTGAGTTCACATTTACAGCACGACAATTTTCCTTCAGAGAGCAAGAGGCAATGATGCCTACTCGTGATACGGTGCACTACACAGTGACGCCGTCTGAGTGCAGGGGCCTCTGGTGAATTTGCGTGGGGTTCATGTCGCTCCAGTACCGCATATGCCCACTGAGGTGAAAATGTGCCTCATCAGAAACGAACACATTTGCGTCACGGTGTATGGCTGCAAGCATGTCTTCACACGATGTTCTTCGTGTTACATAATACCGCGCTGACAATAGCTGGACCACGCACATTTTATAAAGGTGAAAATTAAATTCTGTGCAGAGAACGTCTTAAAATGCCAAGAGCAAGTGTGTATTTCCGAGCTGAGCGTTTCGGAGATTGCAGTACTGCTGCTGTAGCTCGTTCGACATTTTTTGGTTTTCTAACGGTTCTCTCAGATCCTCTGCGTACAGATGACACATCCCCTGTTGTTCTGAACGCATTTACGCAATCTAAAATTGATTGCAGTGCAGGAACACGTCCGCGGGGGGTACTGCAAATGGCAAACGAAAAGCACGCTCCACTGCAGTGATCGATCGGTAATTACAGAAATTGGCCTACACTTCAACATAAAATGAGCGCTCCTCACGTGTACACTGCATTATCGCAACTGAACACAACTGAATACAAACCTCCCGTGGGTCACTATAAACCACGCCCACTCTCCTCTCTATCCGACCAATACTGCCGCCAAAACGTGAATTCCGAAAAAGCAATTTCCCACGCTCCACTACTCAGAAAAGTATCACATAGTAATGAAAACAATTATCTGAAAAGGTTACATCTACTATTTTTCCAGGAGTCTACGGAGAGAAATGGTGCAAATGGCTCTGAGCACTATGGGACTTAACATCTGAGTTCATCAGTCCCCTAGAACTTAGAACTACTTAAACCTAACTGACCTAAGAATATCACACTCATCCATGCCGAAGGCAGGATTCCAACCTGCGACCGTAGCTGTCGCGAGGTTCCAGACTGTAGCGTCTAGAACCGCTCGGCAACTCCGGCCGGCTGTACAGAGAGAGACTCGGGCGTACTGCCAAAAGATATAAGCTGGAGGGTATACTATCTAATGAGAATCGAGATGGAAGGACTTGCAAGTTGCAGGAAAGCGGCGAAGAGCGCCGGCAGTTCACTGAGAAGGATATACTAAACTATAAATGCAGATCTTCTCATTACTCTACAAATAAAATTAGCTGTCATATCCGCCACTAGAGTTAAATGTTAAACAAATAAATAATAGGGAATATATTTTTCCAGGTAAAGGAGTGTTGTTGGGCCAAACTCTTTCAAAGTATAAGAAAGCATTCTACAAATGTTTTAACTTGGGCTTTGCAAATTTTCATACTGATAGTTACTGAGATTGTTTAGGCTTTTGTTGTAGCGTCAGTCAGCTCAAGATCTGGAATAAAAAAAAGTAATACGTATAAGAACAGATTATAAGTTGCACAAAATAAGGGCAAAAAGATTTTTCAATATTTTAAACGAAAATAAAACAAATCTACTGGAGACGTATTTTACGCCCAACAGATCTGGTTGTGTGACTGTATGATGTTAAAATACTCACAAAAGAAAGCACACCTGGCTTGAGACTGACCCAAGATGGGGCCCAAATGAAATTTCATCTGCTGTGAGAGACTACTGAAATTCTTTAGAGCAAGATCTAATGAACGAAGGCGCAGAAAGTCCTAGTCTCAGAATATTTGCTGATTCTTGTGGCTCCTAAAACAGAAACTCCACAGTGATGGCAGTGCTTACGATTTACACTGAAAGCTCAAAGATATTTAAAGGAGTTCAGCATGATTTTGCTTAGAATCCATTTATTTAAAAGCAGAAAGAAAAGTGTCATGGCGAACCTGTACAAAAAGTCACTTGAACCTCGTGTTGGACGAACTATGTCCGCTTTCCGTGCAGATCTCGTACGACGTGTGCAAGAAAGGCAAGGCACAGTGTAGAGATTGTGGCGCAGTGGGTTTTCCAGAAGCTGGAATCTGGATTCCGCCCCCCTCATTCTTCTCGCAAGCCTTAGTAAGCGACACAAATAGCGCGAGACGATATTAACGAGCCGGCGCTGCCCAGACAGTGCTCACGCATTTATTCAGAGACGCCAGTAAGCGCCACTTCTGGCCAAGTGCCGTATTTCAAGCCGTTCCACAATCACAGCTCGACCCCGCGACCTGCCGCATGGTGCGTTCCCAGCCTCTGTGCGCATTCCACTAGCCTGCACTCTGCGCGATGTTTCCACACGCTTTAGATGGGTGCGTGGGGTGCAACACATGCTGCATTTCAACTGTACCTGTATGTTGTTGTTGTGGTCTTCAGTCCTGAGACTGGTTTGATGCAGCTCTCCATGCTACCCTATCCTGCGCAAGCTTCTTCATCTCCCAGTATCTACTGCAACGTACATCCTTCTGAATCTGCTTATTGTATTCATCTCTTGGTCTCCCTCTACGATTTTTATCCTCCACGCTGCCCTCCAATGATAAATTTGTGATCCATTGATGCCTCAAAACATGTCCTACCAACCGGTCCTTTCTTCTTGTCAAGTTATGCCACAAACTCCTCTTCTCCCCTATTCTATTTAATACCTCCTCATTAGTTATGTGATCTACCCATCTAAACTTCAGCATTCTTCTGTAACACCACATTTGAAAGCTTCTATTCTCTTCTTGTCCAAACTATTTATCGTCCATGTTTCACTTCCATACATGGCTACACTCCATACAAATACTTTCAGAAACGGCTTCCTGACACTTCAGTCTATACTCGATGTTAACAAATTTATCTTCTTCAGAAACGCTTTCCTTGACATTGCCAATCTACATTTTATATCCTCTCTACTTCAACCATCATCAGTTATTTTGCTCCCCAAATAGCAAACTCCTTTACTACTTTAACTGTCTCATTTCCTAATAAAATTCCCTCAGCATCACCCCCTACTTAATTCGACTACATTCCATTATTCTCGTTTTGCTTTTCTTGATGTTCATCTTATATCCTTCTTTCAAGACACTGTCCATTCCGTTCAACTGCTGTTCCAAGTCCTTTGCTGCCTCTGACAGAATTACAATGTCATCGGCGGACCTCAAAGTTTTTATTTCTTCTCCATGGATTTTATTACCTACTCCGAATTTTTCTTTTATTTTCTTTACTTCTTGCTTAATATACAGATTGAATAACTTTGGGGAGAGGCTACAACCCTGTCTCACTCCCTTCCCAACCACTGCTTCCCTTTCATGCCCCTCGACTCTTATATACCTGTATAGGCACACCAATACAATTTTACTTCTACAGATATGTCGCACATACAGTGTCTATCAAAGGTATCCTGACACCACTATGTAATGCGGAATTCCGCACTAGATTTCACGAGAGGCGGACCCGCCAATATAAAAGGTTGTGGTGAGTATTATGTTGTCAGTGGTGAAGGAGTAGCAGCAGAATGGATGGATCAGGATAGCTTAGTGGAACGTGTACCAGTCACCTGAGTAACAATACCGTCAGGGTTATTTCAGCATTCTAAAGCTGTCTAAATCGACTGCTGGTGATGTGACTGTGAACTGGAAATGCAAAGAGAAAACTAGAGTTAAACCAAGACGAGGCATACCTCTTATACTTAGAGACAGGGACCGCGAGCATTGCAGAGAGAGGTTGTAAAAAATCGCGTCTGATCACCATAAGGATCACAGGCCAATTACAAAAAGCTTCTGGCAGTCCAGCTAGCAAGACGACCGCGTGTAGGGAGCTAAACGGATAGGGTGTCACAGTAGACCAGCCCCTCATAAGCCTCACGTTCTGTAGTCAAAGGTAAGAGACGCCACTGGACAGTGGATGAGTGAAACAGGTGGTTTGGGGTGATGAATCACGTTACGCCCTATGGCACTCCGATGGAAGCGTTTGGGTTTGTGGAATGCTTGGAGAACGTTACCTGCAATCATGGGTAGTGCCAACAACAAAGAACAGAAGAGGAGGTATTAAGGCATTGGAATGGTTATTCGTGGTTAGTGTGCTGTCCCCTTATTGTGATTGAAAAACAGAATATTTAGAAAAATACTCTACTAGCCATTAAAATTGCTACACCACAAAGATGACGTGCTACACACGCGAAATTTAAACGACAGGAAGAAGATGCTGTGATATTCAAATGATTAGCTTTTCAGAGCATTCACACAAGGTTGGCGCCGGTGGTCACGCCTACAACGCGCTGACATGAGGAAAGTTGCCAACCGATTTCTCATACACAAACAGCAGCTGACCGGCGTTGCCTGGTGAAACGTTGTTGTGATGCCTCGTGTAAGCAGGAGAAATGCGTACCATCACGTTTCCGACTTTGATAAAGGTCGGATTGTAGCCTATCGCGATTGCGGTTTATCGTATCGCGACACTGCTGCTCGCCTTGGTTGAGACCCAATGACTGTTAGCAGAATATGGAATCGGTGGGTTCAGGAGGGTAATACGGAACGCCGTTCTGGATCCCAAAGGCCTCGTATCACTAGCAGTCGAGATGACAGGCATCTTATCCGCATGGTTGTAACGGATCGTGCAACCACGTCTTGATCCCTGGGTCAACAGACGGACAAGCAACTGCACGAACAGTTCGACGACGTTTGCAGCAGCATGGACTATCAGCTCGGAGACCATGGCTGCGGTTACCCTTGACGCAGCATCACAGACAGGAGCGCCTGCGATGGTGTACTCAACGACGAACCTCGGTGCACGAATGGCAAAACGTCATTTCTTCAGATGAATCCAGGTTCTGTTTACAGGATAATGATGGTCGCATCCGTGATTGGCGACATCGCGGAGAATGCACATTGGAAGCATGTATTCGTCATCGCCATACTGGCGTATCACCAGGCGTGATGGTATGGGGTGCCATTGGTTACACGTCTCGGTCACCTCTTGTTCGCATTGAAGGCACTTTGAAAAGTGGACGTTACATTTCAAATGTGTTACGACCCGTGGCTCTACCCTTCATTCTATCCCTGTGAAACCCTACATTTCAGCAGGATAATGCACGACTGCATGTTGCAGGTCCTGTACGGGCCTTTCTGGATACAGAAAATGTTTGACAGCTGCCCTGGCCAGCACATTCTCCAGACCTCTCACCAACTGAAAACTTCTAGTCAATGGTGGCCGAGCAGCTGGCTCGTTACAATACGCCAATCACTACTCTTGATGAACTGTGGTATCGTGTTGAAGCTGCATGGGCAGCTGTACCTGTACACGCCATCCAAGCTCTGTTTCACTGATTGCCCAGGCGTATCAAGGCCGTTATGACGGCCATAGGTGCTTGTTCTGGGTACTCATTTTTCAGAATCTATGTACCCAAGTTGCGTGAAAATGTAATCACATGTCAGTTCTAGTATAAAATATTTGTCCAATAAATACCCGTTCATCATTTGTATTTTTTCTTGGTGTAGCAATTACAATGGCCAGTAGTGTATGAGCACATTTTACAGCTTGGGGAGCTGAGAACATTAGAGGAATGGTCTGGAGATGACGATTGTTTCTAACAGCATGACGATACTCCCTGTCAAAAGCAGCAGCTGTGTGGCAAGCGTTTGTGGACACTAACATTCCTGAAGTGGCCTAGGGTGTCCCAAGTCCACAGCTGAACGCCTTTGGGACGGCTTAGAAAATCGATTTCACTCCAGACCCCCAGCGTCCAACATCACTAACTTCTCTGGCTTCGGCTCTTCAGGAAGAATGGGCCTGCCATTCCTCAACAGATATTCAGACACGTCATAGAAAGTTCTCCAGTAGAGCTTAACCTGTGATAAAGGCGAAGGGAGAAGTGATCAGATACTTTTGATCAGGTAGTGTACACGCGACGGTAACGCGAGAGGTTATGAATTTCAGTGTAGAGTATGGCTTCGACTGAAGAAAACGCAAAGGCTAAAGTAAATATTACCTCGCTTTAAAAAACAGAAGAATACTTTAAAGACGGCACGAAAGAAATGGTGTAAGGAGTGGCTTCTGAGAAACAGGCAGAACAGCAACGTTACATTGTGAAATAAGCTCATGGAAGAGCAAAATTATTTTAATAATTTCCTTTCCATGGAAAAGTACCTAAAGTTACTCTCGATTGTAAAAGACGTGTTCGAAAGGGAAGAGAAGATAATGCGATAAGAAAATTCCCATGCTCACACGATAGAGTAACAGAAACAAGGGATATACCAGATGAACAGCTTAAACCCTACAGTGATCTAAAATACGAAGAGTTGTCTGTTCCACCACGCACTAACGCCATTTACCCGTGAAAGTCTACATTTGTGTAAAATCTATGTTTGGAGGTTAACAGATCGAAAACCTACAGAAACACAAGTCGCTTGTAAAGCAATACCTGGTAGGCTAACAGATAAATACAAGTGGCAGATTCACAGGAGTCATAAACGAAGCATTATTTGGCAAAAAGCTAAACAGTTGCGTGAATATATATGCTTCAACACATGCAGCATTCAGAGAGTCGTATTTACCAAAACAGATGTTGCTGTGTTGTCTTTCGTTCTTCTCTTGTTGATAATCGAAGTGGGCTATCAATCAAGTGATTAAAAGACTGATCGAGGCAAATATGTGGGTAATGTGATCACTAGTGTTTGATACTTGACTACTGCACTGCGGATACTCAAAAAATGATATGATATACCCAGGTGTTGCACCTGATAAGTGTGCATGCTGTTGCTTGAGGCTTAATTACTTGATTTAGCAACGCCTTACTAGAAGCTCGATGACGAATAAGGGAAGAGCATATAACATAACAGAGATTTCTGATTTCGTAAATCTGACTCTGCAAGTATTGCGTGTGATATTTCGTATTGTTTATATTTTTGCTAAATAATACCTCAGTCTTGAGTATCCGCTAGTCATAATTCTCTGTCACATGATATTCTTTCTTCAGCGACATGTGCTTGAGAATTCATCACGGTCATTGATCTTTACACATCGAATGCACAAAAATTCAAAGTCGTACAGAGAAATCACCTTAAATACTTTAAAGTAATTTTTAATCGGTTTCAGCCGATCTAAAAGGGACACTTCCCCCACGAGATCAACGCTCCTGGCTCTTCACTCGGGTACCTCTACGTTGTAGCTTGATCTTCAGAGACTATTTTGATCCTTCAGAAAATCAGGTGGCAGAACCAAAACAACGTCGCCTGGAGATGTTCCAGATTTAAGACCAGCTCCCTTTAAGGCGGTTACTTCGTCCGCTATTTATTTGTTAGACGACGGTGTCCTTATCGGCTACTACCTTCGATACACTTAATTTTCCCAACAACTTCGAATATGCAGATTCTGCTTCGTAGACCGTGCAACTTCTTGCGTTTAAGATTCCAAAAATTAGGATGATATTTTTAAAACTTAATGAATTCCTGCCGGCCTCTGTGGCCGAGCGACTCTAGGCGCTTCAGTCCGGAACCACGCGACTGCTACGGTCGCAGGTTCGAATCCTGCCTCGGGCATGGATGTGTGTGATGTCCTTAGGTTAGCTAGGTTTAAGTAGTTCTAAAGTTCTAGGGGACCGATGACCTCAGATGTTAAGTCCCATAGCGCTCAGAGCCATTTGAACCATTTGAATGAATTCCTCAGTGGCGTTCTTTCTTTTTCTATTTGCCGCGTTGACAAGCAAACATGCTATCTCAAAGCAAAGTACTAACTGCAAAACAAAGGTGACTAACTTACACAACAACAAAATTCGCTTTCTAACTTGTCACGTGCTAAGGTGAATTAAAGGCTGAAGTGAGAGTTGGATCTGAAATCTTTGAAAGCGATTCACCCACACTTTCAAGTTGGGACAGTTGCACCAGTACAAAAAGCCGATTTTCGTTTCCTCTATTGTCGACTGTACAGTCACGCTGGCCTACACAGCTCTGTTGTCACACACACTCCGGTTCACTAATACAGGTCAGAAGTACAGGTACACGGGGTAGCCATACTGAAACGTGTTCAGGGGATTTTGGGCTCGCAGTCGCGAGTAGAAAATATGCGTAGCTAGGCAAAGTTAGTCAAAAAGTTAACTTCGCTAATCGTTCATCCGTTGGTATAAATATTAACTTTGTTAAACGTTAAAGCGTTAATTTATAGGAGCTTTATCGAAAGTTAAAGTTAAATGTTGATCTCTAAATCGCAATTATAAACTTAATTTAGTGAGTGTAGCGAAATGAGCAAATGAATCAAACGCGTTACTGTTGCTAACACAAAACTTTATTCTCGGTGCATATTTCCCTTAATAATTATATTGCTTTAATCGAATATTGTCATCAATGGTGCGTCTGCCTGATATTCTCCTAGAAAATGAACTTTTGATGGGATCTATACCGAAGAGCCAAAGAAACCGACACACGTGCCAACTATCGTTGTAGGAACCCAGCGAGCACGCAGAAGCGCCGCAACACGATGTCGCACGGAGTCAACTAATGTCTGAAGTAGTGGTGGAGAGAACTGAGCGTGAATCCTGAAGGCTGTCCGTAAATCCGTAAGAGTGCGAGGGGGTGGAGATCTCTTCTGAACAGAATATTACAAGACACCCCACATATGCTCAATAATGTTCATGTCTGTGGATTTTGGAGGCCCGCGGAAGTATTTAAACTCACATCAGTGTTCCGGGAGCCACACTGTAGGAATTCTGGACGTGTGGGGTGTTGCACTTTCTTGCTGGAATTGCGTAAGTCCGTCGGAATGCACAATGGACATGAATGGATGCAGGTGGTCAGACAGGATGCGTACGTACCTGTCACCTGTCAGAATCATATCTAGACGTGTCAGGGATCCCGTATCACTCCAACTGCACACGCCCCACACCATTACAGAGCCCTCACCAGCTTGAACAGTTCCCTGCTGACATGCGGGTCCATGGATTCATGAGGCTTTTTCCATACCTGTGCACGTCCATCCGTTCGATACAATTTGAAACCAGACTCTTCCGATCAGACAACATGTTTCCAGTCATCAACAGTCCAGTATTGATGTTAATGGGCCGAGGCGATGCGTTAAGCTTTGTGTCGTGCAGTCATCGTCGATGTTTCTTTGAATGGTTCGCATGCTGACACTTGATGATGTCCCAGTATTCAAATCTGCGCCAATTTGCCTAAGGGTTGAACTTCTGTCACGTTGAACGATTCTCTTCAGTCGTCGCTGGTCACGCTCTTGCAGGATCTTTTTCCGGCCGCAGCGATGTCGGTTCAAATGGTTCAAATGGCTCTGAGAACTATGGGACTTACCTTCTCAGGCCATCAGTCCCCTAGAACTTAGAACTACTCAAACTTAACTAACCTAAGGACATCACACAGATCCATGCCTGAGGCAGGATTCGAACCTGCGACCGTAGCGGTCGCGCGGTTCCAGACTGTAGCGCCTAGAACCTTTCGGCCACACCGGCCGGCAGCGACATCGGATATGTGATGTTTTACAAGATTTCTGATATTCAAGCTACACTCGTGAAAGGGACGTACGGGAAAATCCCCACTTTATCACTACTTCATCGCTCGTGCGCCGACTATAACACCACGTTCACACACTTAAATCTTGATAAACTGCTATTCGGCCAGTAGTAACCGATCTAACAATTGCGCCAGACATTTGTTGTCTTATATAGACGTTGCCGAAAGCTGCGTCGTATTCTGCCTGTTCACATATCTCTGTTTCTGAATACGCACTCCCATACCAGCTTGAGACACGCCGCTACAAACTGCTGCAATGCCAAAAATCTCTGCAACATTTCTCTGTCGCTTTCTTTTAACCGAATTACTCGTGCTGACTCCGCTGGATATCTAAATACCCAAGATCAATTTTTCTCCTCGGCCTTCCTTGTCCGGTTCCTACCTTAACTGTTTCTTCAAACTATATATACCGCGATTCACGTGCTGTCCTAATGTATTGCTTCTACTTGTTTAGGCTAGAGGTGTGATCTCTAACTGGTAATTCTTTTTAGGAAAGCACAGCTTACAATAGAAAAGTATTTGCTCTCGATCTGATACAAAATTAACGTAATCATTTAAATGTGCCCACGGACTTTCATCTGTTGTACATCTAGAATCCGATTTCATGATGTAGTATCCAGAGTCAATCCACTAACAAATAGCACTACTTCACGCGAACTCAGTAAACAAACAACAACAAACAGCCAACACCTGTAGTTATTCTCGATCGCACTCCTTTGCTTACATCAGTCGCGCGCAACGCGTCGTACCCACATTCCTAAATGACCCGAAGTTGTCAGAAAATGATTTCCGAGGGCAGCGTGGTGTCATTTTTATCAAGGTACCTAATTAACGATTAACGGACTCAAAGAAAGTTAATGGAAGTTAAAAATTCCGTTACCGCTTTTCAAAGTTAATTTAAAAGTTAATCCACTACTTGAAAAGTTAACTTCGGAAATTCACAGTCTTGTACATAGCTACGATAATACGTCTTATTCCATTTAGAAACTGCGACTCTGAACACCGGTATGAAATAGGGAAAACATTGTAGCGCTCACACGAACAATGAGAAGGACTAGACTGAACGTTTTGAAAACAAGGTCTCTGTAAGTTCACTATCAATAATTGATTAAGACTGCAGGTGAAACGTCCCCTTAGAAAAATTATACACGACTGTGCTTAAACTGAAACACAATATTTTTGGCGCAACGCAATCTGACTTCCATAAATCCCTACGAAAGAATGGCCCTGACTACGCAGTTGGAGGTGAGCCGCCAGCAGTGGTAGACGTGGGGAGAGAGATGGCGGAGTTTTGAAATTTGTAAGAATTGGTGTCATGAAGTGATATATATATTATGACTATTAAGGTAAATGCATTGTTTGTTCTGTATTAAAATCTTTCATTTGCTAACTATGACTATCAGTAGTTAGTGCCTTCTGTAGTTTGAATCTTTTATTTAGCTGGCAGTAGTGGCGCTCGCTGTATTGCAGTAGTTCGATTAACGAAGATTTTTTGTGAGGTAAGTGATTTGTGAAAGGTATAGGTTAATGTTATTCAGGGCCATTCTTTCGTAGGGATTTTTGGAAGTCAGATTGCGTTGCGCCAAAAATATTGTGTTTCAGTTTAAGCACAGTCATGTATAATTTTTCTAAGGGGACGTTTCACAGGTAGATTGTGAGAACGTCAAAGTCAACTATACGCCGAACTCAGTGGAGAGATTGGAGAGATGTCAGAGAAAGTGGAATCGCAAAAACAAGTGCCGAGACCTTCAGTGCCGCCGGCAGGTGTGTCCGAGCGGTTGTAGGCGCTACAGTCTGGAACCGGGCGACCGCCACGCTCGCAGGTTCGAATCCTGCCTCGGGCATGGATGTGTGTGATGTCCTTAGGTTAGTTAGGTTTAAGTTGTTCTAAGTTATAGGGGACTGATGACCTCAACAGTTAAGTCCCACAGTGCTAAGAGTCATTTGAACCATTTTCTTCAGTGCCCTCGAAAGGGCGTAATACGGGCGTCTGAGATAATTCGAACCGCACATAACAACCGGTATTCGTGAAGCAAATATGTCAGGCCGTGAAATGTTAACTGGAACGTGGCAGGCTATTTAAGGGGTGGAGCCAATGGTTGCCGGACGTCATACGCAATTTGGCGACCGAAGGCGCTGACCGCCACTTTGTCTGCATGACGGAACAGTCTCACTTATCCACAGTGCTCATGCGGGGCTAGGGCAAACGGGTATAAGTACTTCTGTACCATAGCACGGAGAAAAGGCGTGGATAGCGATTGGTCGACAAACTAACTGCGTGCTCCTCCAATACGCACAATTAGTGTTCAGTTAAATCCTATACAAATTGCGTCGAGATAGAGATTTTAGTGTGGTGCAGAGTAACCTTACTTAATGCAGTCGTTCCCTAATTGAATCCAGCACGTTATACTGGAAAGTAAGAGTTCAACAAAAACTGAGATAGCTTTGGCTGTCCCTCAAATACGCATGATACAAGATGCTCAAATTGTGACACAATTTTATGTTCAAAAAGAGACTCAAACTTATGACAGAATGTTTCTTTTTTGTTGCAGACTTGATTCTAACTTAAATGAGAAGAAATAGTTAATATTGCTGCTGAGACTATTTATTCTCACCTACTGCATTAGATATACTAGTCATGTCAAACCTCATAATGCTTCCACTAGAGAGTGCATTAAGGATGCACCACCAAGCGACTGTACGACATCTTCCAGAAAGAAAGAAATGTCATACGTACAAGCGACAGTGGTCGGTCAAAATCGATAGCACAAGGGAAGTTGTTACGTATTCTTTGAGCCCCACAAAGCAGGAATCACACCTATCTACACTGGTGTCCAAAATTACAGCAACAAACGAAAATTCTACGAGGATGCATTTATTTTGCCACAAAACAGTATAAACAGTTGACAGTAAAATAGAAGCAATGTAAAAAAAAAAAACACGTAACTTAATCAACTTACAACATCCATAACAGTAAACAAAAATGTTCAGGTGTTTTTTTTTCAACTTAATGGATTTTCAGACACATTCTGACAGCTGGTTAACGTGCTCAGAATAGGGTGTGACCACCTCTGGCACCAATACAGGCCTGACAACGACGGGATGCGCTGTGAATGATGTCATCAGTCTCATGTTGAGGTAATAACGCCCATACTTCCTGCAGAGCTGCTCACAAGTCTTGGATGCTGACATGAATCAATCCGTGTCCCTAGCGCATGCCAGACATGCTCTTTAGGATTCAAATGCCGGCCGGTGTGGCGGAGCGGTTCTAGGCGCTTCAGTCTGCAACCGCGCGACCGCTACGGTCGTAGGTTCGCATCCTGCCTTGGGCATGGACGTGTGTGATGTCCTTGGGTTAGTTAGGTTTAAGTAGTTTTAAGTTCTAGGGGACTGATGACCTCATATGTTAAGTCCCATAGTGCTCAGACCCATTTGAAACATTTTTTGGAGTTCAAATCGGGAGAGCGAGCAGGCGACACCATGCATGCAATATCTTTTGTTTCCGAAAAAAAATCATATATCCGTCCTCTCAGAGGTTGATAATCAGTAGCGTCCTTCCACCTGGGTCCACAGCACCTCGCAATCAACGCGTTTCAGATCCCAAGATTTTCCCCATGGCACTCCACCACAGAGAGTCTGCTAGGCGTCTTCTCTGTGCCATACTGCACCGTCCGTGACTGTGTACAGAGAGATTGTGGATGTGGGACTACCTTTAAAACACTAACCCGCTTGATAGGTGCCCTGACGTCATTAGTCGCGTGGTTGTCCGTTGACCAGAATGCCATCTTCCGTGGAGAACGCGTTCGTAACGGTATCTGTTGACAGTTTGTTTGATTACATGATGAATAAGACACAGGATGGGGAAATAGCAGTTCGTTGCTTAATTTTGGACACGTCTGTAACTCGCCTGCTCGTCTACATCTACATTTACGTCTGCATCTACATCCACACTCCGCAAGCCACCTGACGATGTGTGGCCGAGGGTATCTTGAATACGTCTATTGGTTCTCCCTTCTATTCCAGTCTCGTATTGTTCGTGGAAAGAAGGATTATCGGTATGCTTCTGTGTGGGCTCTAATCTCTCTGATTTTATCCACATGGTCTCTTCGCAAGATATACGTAGGAGGGAGCAATATACTGCTTGACTCTTCGGTGAAGGTATGTTCTCGAAACTTTATCAAAATCCCCTACCGAGCTACTGAGCGTCTCTCGTGCAGAGTCTTCCACTGGAGTTTATCTATCATCTCCGTAACCCTTTCGCGATTACTAAATGATCCTGTAATGAAGCGCGCTGCTCTCCGTTGTATCTTCTCCATCTCTTCTATCAACCCTTTCTGGTACGGATCCCACACTGCTGAGCAGTATTCAAGCAGTGGGCGAACAAGCGTACTGTAACCCACTTCCTTTGTTTTCGGACTGCATTTCCTTAGGATTCTTCCAATGAATATCAGTCTGGCATCTGCTTTACCGACGATCAACTTTATATGATCATTCCATTTTAAACCACTCCTGATGCGTACTCGCAGTTAATTCATGGAATTAACTGTTTCAAGTTGCTAACCTCCTATATTGTAGCTAAATGATAAAGGATCTTTCTTTCTATGTATTCGCAGCACATTACACTTGTATACACTGAGATTCAATTGCCATTCGCTGCACCATGCGTCAATTCGCTGCAGATCCTCCTGCATTTCAGTACAATTTTCCATTGTTACAACCTCTCGATTTACCACAGCATCATCCGCAAAAAGCCTCAGTGAACTTCCGATGTCATCCACATGGTCATTTATGTATATTGTGAATAGCAACTGTCCTACGACACTGCCCTGCGGCACAGCTGAAATCACTCTTACTTCGGAAAACTTCTTTCCATTGAGAATGACATGCTGCGTTCTGTTATCTAGGAACTCTTCAATCCAATCACACACTTGGTCTGATAGTCCGTATGCTCTTACTTTGTTCATTAAACGACTGTTGGGAACTGTATCGAACGCCTTGCGGAAGTCAGGAAACACGGCATCTACCTGTGAACCCGTGTCTATGGCCCTCTGAGTCTCGTGCACGAATAGCGCGAGTTGGGTTTCACACGATCGTCTTCTTCGGAACCCATGCTGATTCCTACAGAGTAGATTTCTAGTTTCCAGAAAAGTCATTAACACGTGTTCCAAAATTCTACAACTGATCGACGTTAGAGATATAGGTCTATAGTTCTGCACATCTGTTCGACGTCCCTTCTTGAAAACGGGTATGACCTGCGCCCTTTTCCAATCCTTTGGAACGCTACGCTGTTCTACAGACCTACGGTACACCGCTGCAAAAAGGGGGGCAAGTTCCTTCACGTACTCTGTGTAAAATCGAACTGGTATCCCATCAGGTCCTGCGGCTTTTCCTCTTTTGAGCGATTTTAATTGTTTCTCTATCCCTCTGTCGTCTATTTCGATATCTACCATTTTTTCATCTGTGCGACAATCTAGAGAAGGAACTACAGTGCAGTCTTCCTCTGTGAAACAGCTTTGGAAAAAGACATTTAGTATTTCTGCCTTTAGTCTGTCATCCTCTGTTTCAGTACCATTTTGGTCAGTGTGTCGATAGTGCCCAAAACGCTTCGCACAAATGGCTTAAACGCATCTGCACACAATTCGTGCTGTTCTTGTGTTTTTAGCTGAATACAGTGGAAAATCTATAGTTTCCTGTCAGTCGTTTCTGTCGTCTGTAAAGCCAGGTGAGGAAGAACCTGATTTATTTCTATCTAACGAGGTACAACTTTACTTTCATGGTTATATGATTGAATGCACGTAATTCACACCTTCTGGCTATGGAAAATACATATCATTTGTACGTGTACCCCAGCACACACACAAAATGATTGTTTGGGGTGCAAGATCAGGAAGGCTATAACGACCTATCCGTATTTTTTGTCTTGCTTTGTTGTCCTAATAAGATTACTTTGCAGTGAGCAATTAACGACAAATAAAGGAGTCTTATTTGGAAACCATAAATCCATACTGTTTCGAAAGGAGGGAGTCGAGTTTACCCTTGAAGTGTATTTTTTATTTTATTTAGACGCCAAACTTCGTAGGACCAAATTAAGGAGCAAATCTCCAAGGTCATGGAACGTGTCAGTACATGAAATTACAACATAAAAGTAATAACAAATAAAAGTAAATGTTCATGAACTCGAAAAAAGTCAGTCCATAAATTTAATTAAACGCAATCAACAATACAATAAGAATCAGCTTAAGTTTTCAAGGAACTCCTCTGCAGAATAGAAAGAGTGACCCATGAAGAAACTCTTCGAAAGCGCGTGTATTACTGCTAAGATCTTTGAATTCGTGTAGTATTATTGAAAATGGATGCAGCAGTATGCTGCACACCTTTTTGCACGAGAGTTAAGGAAATCAAATCCAAATGCAGATTTGATTTCTGCCGAGTATTAACCGAGTGAAAGCTGCTTATTCTTGAAAATAAGCTAATACTGGTAACAAGAAATAAAAGTAAGGAATACATATATTGAAAGGCCAATGTCAAAATACCCAGACTCGTGAACAGGGGTCGACAAGACGTTCGTGAACTTACACCACTTACTGCCCGAACCGCCAGTTCCTGAGCCAAAAATATCTTTTTAGAATGGGAAGAGTTACCCCAAAATGCAATATCATACGACATAAGCGAATGAAAATAAGCAAAGTAGACTAATATTCGTGTCGAACGACCACTCACTACTGATACCGTTCGAATAGTAAAAATGACAGTATTAAGTCTTCATCTACATCTACATGACTACTCCGCAATTCACATTTAAGTGCTTGGCAGAGGGTTCATCGAACCACAATCATACTATCTCTCTACCATTCCACTCCCTAACAGCGCGCGGGAAAAACGAACAACTAAACCTTTCTGTTCGAGCTCTGATTTCTGTTATTTTATTTTGATTATCATTCCTACCTATGTAGGTTGGGCTCAACAAAATATTTTCGCATTCGGAAGAGAAAGTTGGTGACTGAAATTTCGTAAATAGATCTCGCCGCGACGAAAAACGTCTTTACTGTAATGACTTCCATCACAATTCGCGTATCATATCTGCCACACTCTCTCCCCTATTACGTGATAATACAAAACGAGCTGCCCGTTTTGCACCCTTTCGATGTCCACCGTCAATCCTACCTTGTAAGGATCTCACACCGCGCAGCAATATTCCAACAGAGGATGAACGAGTGTAGTGTAAGCTGCCTCTTTAGTGGACTTGTTGCATTTTCTAAGTGTCCTGCCAATGAAACGCAACCTTTGGCTCGCCTTCCCCACAATATTATCTATGTGGTCTTTCCAACTGAAGTTGTTCGTAATTTTAGCATCCAGGTACTTAGTTGAATTGACAGCCTTGAGAATTGTACTATTTATCGAGTAATCGAATTCCAAAGGATGTCTTTTGGAACTCATGTGGATCACCTCACACTTTTCGTTTTTAGCGTCAACTGCCACCTGCCACACCATACAGCAATCTTTTCTAAATGGCTTTGCAACTAATACTGGTCTTCGGATGACCTTACAAGACGGTAAATTACAGCATCATCTGCGAACAACCTAAGAGAACTGCTCAGATTGTCACCCAGGTCATTTATATAGATCAGGAACAGCAGAGGTCCCAGGACGCTTCCCTGGGGAACACCTGATATCACTTCAGTTTTACTCGATGATTTTCCGTCTATTACTACGTACTCGAAAAAAGTCAGTCCATAAATTTAATTAAACGCAATCAACAATACAATAAGAATAAGCTATCAATTAGATAGGATCTTGAACAGGATCCTGAAAGCGGGCTTTCCACGACACCTTACTATCAATCTGAACACCTAGGAGTTTGAACTATTCAGTTTCACTAATCATATGCCCGTTTTGTGAAATTAAAACGTCAGGTTTGGTTGAATTGTGTGTTAGTAACTCTAGAAACTGAGTATTACTGTGATTCAGCGTTAGATTATTTTCTACAGGTCATGAACTAAGATCATGTAGTGCACTATTTGAAACCGTGCCAATGTTGCACACAACATCCTTTACTACCAATCTAGTGTCGTCAGCAAACAGAAATATTTTAGAGTTATCTGTAATACTAGAGGGCATATCATTTATATAAATAAGGAACAGGATTGGCCCAAACTCTGATCCCTGGGGCACCCCCCCCCCCCTCCCCCACTTGACAGTACCCCTCTCAGACCCCACATCACAGCTGTTATCAAGATTGTGAATAATGGCCTTTTGCTGCCTGTTCCTAAAGTAAGAGGTGAACCAATTATGAGCTACTCCCTGTATTCCGTAACGGTCCCACTTCTGGAGCAATATTTTGTGATCAACAAAATCAAATGCCTTAGTTAAATCAAAGAATATGCCAAGCGTTCGAAACCTTTTGTTTATCATTTGTCTGTCTTTCTCCTTGTATCACTTCCCTCGATATCCTTGTATCACTTCCCTCAATATCGGTTCTTCGTGGTCTTCGTGTGTTGAGATGTACATATCGTTGTTAATTTATTGGTTCGAATATTTATCCATTTTGTACCAGTAATGAGCCTTGTCTTATTATTTCCTAATATTAATTCCTCTTTTATGCTATTAACAGATTACCAAGTGAAAATGTGGGTGACTGTTGTTGTATAAATGACAGTAACCAGCTTGACGAAGTTTTCACAGCCGCCGTTGCTGCCATCTCTCCGAGATAACTGCCTACTGTAGTAACTTTGAAGAACCTGTTCTTCATTTAATTAGAAAGTCCTACAGTCCAGCGCGAATCAGATTATCGCAGATGAAGTGTTCCAATTTTTCACGGTAGCGAAAATACGAAGCCGAGCTAATTATCTCGAGAGGAAAATGTTTTGTGTGCTACTGTCTTTAAGTCCGTAGGCATTTCGTCAGTTTAACTCGCCAAGTTCTTACTAAGGTGAATTAAACGGAGAATCTATCAAATTCCTTTAGAGTACAGAGAACCGTGACCGCTACATACAGGTGACACAACAGTAAATGAATGTTTTCAGCAGAACAATGGTATGGCACGGCCATGACACTGTTTGGTCAGTGGTTTCACGGTCAGTTGGTTCTGAAAGGGAAATGGCTCCATTGATCACTTGATTTACTGCATCTGACTTATTCTTCAACAACCCCAATAGGAAGTGATTAAGAACATGCAAAGAGTATTCATTTACACCAGTCCCTCAATTGAGGTCAGTTTCAAGAACTTTTGAAAGCTAGCCAAGTTGTCGCTGAGAGGTTCCTACAGTGAAAGACGGACTTCAATACTGTCTATAGTGAAGATTTTTATGACTCATGTTAATATTCATGGGTATTCTCATAAGTGAATACCATGCCGCATTCGTGTTTGTCGTCGCGAGCGGCGAGAGAGCATTTCGTTCCTCGTAAGGAGTTCCTCATTTCACACGCGCATTCTGGTTGTCGTGTTGGTCGAAGATGTTACGTGAACTGTGTGCCGGTAAGGTAAGATACAGTCGAGCTACGCAAAATCTATGTCTACGGAGAAGCGATATATGTCATACACTGCGGGTGCGTAACTTTTTACCGTCATTGACATAGGAGACGTGAGAGCAGACACTTGCGATGGAGATGCCGCTGCGCTCAGCGACACTGCCATCGTTCTGGAGTAATCATGAGATATTCGCTACGCCACGCCACGTTTGCGCTCGACCGGAGAATTCACCTTTAATCACTTTTACCCTTTATTTCTCCTCTGATATTAACCGTTTTTCAGCCACATTTCCTTTACGATTCAAGAAATTATGAAACAGAGTCTTATTTTTTTATGGAGCGGTTTTCGAGCTCACGTGACCTCTGCCAACCATTTAGATATAATTCTGTCTGGCTTATTCTTTATATTAATGGTTTGAGTTGCATTATTTTGCTGTACATGATTTCTGCGAGTATAATTCTTCGCGACTTAGGATTACTGGAGCGTCTTATCTTCTTCTCTTGTGTCAACTCAAATGCTGTTACTGTGCTTGCATCATGGTCGTATGTCCAGTAACTTATTGTTATACACGGTGATTCCGTGATGATGTTAAATACTCTCAGGGATGGCGGAGACGGGTAAATGTGCCAGGTTGAGGCAAGGAAACCTAGTCTGGAAACGATCGAAACGAAAGGGTATAAGCGAAAATCTACTATAAGTTCCGCCTTAGTTTCACGCAGCGCTCAAACTAAGGACCCCAGATTCGGAATCCTGTTCATGACGTACAGAATTCGCACTGAATACTTCCAAACACCCTCAGGTAATTTATCCTGTTGATGCACTAGCAACGGCGTACGTAACATGATGTAAGAGAGTCCGAAAATACCAACTCTACGGTACAGCAATAACGAACTCTATTTAGCTCCACAAGTTTCACGAACTGCTACAGAGCCGTTTGTTCAAAACACCCCCAGTGTCATTTGAGCAGTGTCTTAGTGAACGAGATTTATTTCCAGGAGATCCTCTTCATTCGAACACAAGACTTTTCACGTGACTCCATAAAAAGAAACACGAAATAGGACCGCCTGCACGTGACTATTTTGTAAGTAATGTCTGACCTATGAGTTCACGAGCCCTCAGTCCAAAGTGGGATCCATCATGTTGGAACCACATGCGTTGACGAATAACAAGTGGGATACGATCCAGGAGCCTAAGTAGAATGTCTCTGATAAACACTGTAAACACTGGTGCATTTAAGGGAAGCGGAAGAATAAACGGGTGTAGCACATAATCATTAACCGTGCCTGACCACAAGTTTACTGATAATCTATGTTTATAGCTCTTCATATTTCTATTGTGGCAATTCTCATCTGCCCAAACATTACGACTGTTTTGCATTCCATCAGTGGTGAATCAGACATCATTCACGAAAAGTGCATATTCAGAAAAATGAGGATCGGCTGTAAGGCGCTGGAGGAACCACTGGCTTAATGTGATAATAGACCCGAAGTCAGCAGGAATCAGCGCATGTACTTTCTGTATATGGCAGGAATGTAGCTGCATTTACTGTAATAATCCCCACACAGTATTCTGCAAAACACTCATTTCAAGAGCAACTGATTGAGTACTGTTTGTAGGCACCCCATTCACTCGACCAAGCACTGCGTTTTCTAAGCCAAGAGTCCAAATAGTTCGGCGCCCTGCTCCGTCTTTCTACAGTGGTCGTACTTGCCATGTTTAACTTAATCACTGGAACAGTATTGAAAACATAGTTTGGTCCAGGTGTCTTCTACGCAGATATTTGGTCATTTACAGTCTTTCCGCTTCTTTGCTGCGTCCATTTCCTCATCCATTTAAGAAAATCATGTCTGCAAGTTCCGTCAGTGGGTGCACCCCAACCTGGTTAGGGCTGAATGACGTTAGTACTTCAAATTGTAAACACAGACTACAGTCTACTACCGTACACACATTACACACCATTTGTATTGGATTATTTGAATTATTAGCCCAACCTCTGTCTATGTGCTCGTTGGTATTGCCTACTCTATAGTTTTAGCAACAACAGTACGGGTAAATGCATTCCACTGCCAGAGTTATCAGAACGATTTTCGCTTATAACTTTTGACTCAGTCGTTTCCAGACCAGGGTCCATTACATCGATTGACACGTTTACCTTTCCGTATCATCCCCGAAAGTTTGTAACATCATCATGGAATCATCCTGTGCGTGGTGTGCTCGTAATGTTTTGGAGAATAATTTGACTTTGAAAACTCGAGATCTTTTGTACCACGATTCTGTTAGTGAGCATTAAGCCACACTTCTTAACAGACTGTAGTTAACGAGGCCCACACACGTGTTATTTTTTTATGGAAAAGGGATGCTCTCTTTTGATGTGTAGAAATTTCTAGTAGTTCCAGTCTCAATATTTCTCATACTGTGGGAAAGCGGAGCCTTTTTATCACTCATGTGGATGTGATATTCCTGACCGTTTTTTGGCCCACTTCATTCAGCCATTACCTCTATGTTACTTCGTTCATGTCTTTCTATTGTTATTTTCACCATTTCTGAAACTATCGAATTATTTAGGAATGAAGAGACAACTCACTGAAAGGCAGAAGCACTGCGTCATCGACAGATACACAAACAAATGGATGGAGGGAGGCATCTGGTGGCTCGTGGGAGAGTGGGGAGCCACTTCCTCCTCCCCCCCCCCCCCGGACCAAATTGTGTGTGTGTATGTGTGTGAGTGTGTGTGTGTGTGTGTGTGTGTGTGTGTGTGTGTGTGTACACCACCACTTTCCCATTACCCTCACTAAATACGTGTCAGACAGTTGTGTGCTGCCCTCTCATACCCTAGTCTGTGAGATCGCGTGCTCAGCCGTCTGCCACCTGCCCCCTCCACCACATGCACCCGTGACCAGCCCACTGACGGCTCCCCATTCTCCCACGAGCTGCTAGACACTTCCTCCCAGGCCTCTCCCTGCCTTTCACCTCTGCATCCCTCACCCCACCCCACCCTGCACCACCATATCACCCCAGAACACTCACTGTGGGCCAGGAAAGAGCTGGAAGCTGAATGAGCACAATGTAGGGAGATAGGTGTGTGCATGTGAGTGAGTGTACATGTGTGCATGTGCATGTTTCTCCTATAGCTCGAGTAAGGAATTTGATTCCGAAAGCTAGCAAAGCAAGCTCTGTACCTTTTGTTTGTGTATCTGTGGACAGCACAGCGCTTCTGCCTTTTGGTGAGTCGTCTCTTTATTCCTAAATAATTCATTACTCTCAAACAGGACTTTCCATGCACTATTACTGAAAATTTGTTGTTCTTTAAATGAACGTAGGCTTTGTGAGTTTTGTTTCAAGTTTGAGAATTCGCGTTTGTGGTGTGCGTTCTGTAAGACCTTCAGTACACACATCGTCAGATTATTTGACTTGTAGTTCTAACGAAGGAGGCGAGTGTCACTAATATGCCTCGTGGTCTTATCGTGGCGCGTTTATCTTCTGCCGTTAGGTCAGACGATAGAAATGCCAGTTGCACACTTAGAGTAGCAGATTGATGGTGACCAGCTTTAAACAGAACTTGACGAATTTTACACACATTTATTAAAATAATAAAAAATATAGACATTACGTAACTTGATTCTGGATGCTGTTTACAATTGACAATCTGAAGTTCCTTTGCTCTTGGTACGTTAATCTTATTCTCACGTATCTCTGATACTTGACAAAGTGTCTATTCATCTATGGTTCAAATGGTTCAAATGGCTCTGAGCACTATGGGACTTAACATCTATCGTCATCAGTCCCCTAGATCTTAGAACTACTTAAACCTAACTAACCTAAGGACATCACGAGGCAGAGAAAATCCCTGACCCCGCCGGGAATCGAACCCGAGAACCCGGGCGTGGGAAGGGAGAATGCTACCGCACGACCACGAATTCATCTATCTTCATGGCTATGTACAAGAATATGATAATCTTGTTAGGTGCAGACTAATACAGACAAATGCAGACTAATGCAGACTAATACAGACTGCTACAGACTGGTGCAGACCAATGCAGACTGAGTAATCGGAGGTCTGTACACTCGTTACAATACCTCGAGCGTTCAGGTATCACTGCGCGAATGTGATCCGCGAGGACAAAAGGTTCTACGTTAGCAGCAATCTCATTGGCTGCGTTACATATTAATACGAGGATCGGCGGAAGCAGAATTTGGTCCGTCTCTAAGACAGCGCCATCTCATACTGCAGAGACGGACGAGCGCTGCACCTGCACTGTTGTGCTTAGCGGGGCGCGCTCTAGTAGGAAAGTTGTGTACGCGCTAACTACGCGGAGCTATGTACATAACAACTTTTTTCTTCAATCCTTTTGTCTTGGCATGCACCATATGCTATGTGTGATAAACATGGGGAAACTTATACAAACTGAATTTGAGTCTATATCAGTAACATTCAAACAATAAGCTCGTATTTTTCCTTCCTTTGGAGTAGTTAGTCTGTATTTAAATAAATGCTGATTCATTGCATGCCATCTTCGACTGCGGTTTGATCCTTCATGTTCCAAAATTAGGTCTTTAGTTTCGAGGAAAATCTGGGGTTTTATATCGAATTTCATATACAGAGGTTATGTATTCTGCAAGATACGAAATCTTAGGAAATACGTGGTCAGGACCAAGCTAGTCCGTTTGCAAGATTGCTTGCTAAAGGTTAGAGCACATCACCTTTGTCCACCTCTGCAGATGAGTGGTCAGTGTAGAGGACAACCATGTGGAGGAGCTCGGTGCAAGGCCCAGTACTGCCACGGAATTTTCCTGAGTGCGAGGACTGGTGTGAGATGCATGCAACCTTGTGATACCAGATGAGGAGCTCGTTGACTTAGTAGTAGGGTCCCACGGTCTGGAAAGTTTGTTAAACGGCAGGGACAGTGGTGTCCTCACGACATGCTCCACCATATAGCCGGCCGGAGTGGCCGTGCTGTTAAAGGCACTCCAGTCTGGAACCACGTGACCGCTACGGTCGCAGGTTCGAATCCTGCCTCGGGCACGAATGTGTGTGATGTCCTTAGATTAGTTGGGTTTAAGTTGTTCTAAGTTATAGGGGACTGATGACCACAGCAGTTAAGTCCCATAGTGCTCAGAGCCTTTTGAACCATTTGAACCACCATATAGCATCCACATAACGCTGCAAGGCACAGGATGACATGGCGAGAGGTAGTCATACCTTGGGCCCTTGCAGCCTGAATGATGAGTTCGTTACTACAACACCACTTTTCTTTCAGATTTCTGTTCCGGTGTAAATCAGTCTACAGACAAGATTTTATATATATTGATTATCTAATTAAACAGGTCTGTTAAGGTATGTCACATGTCATTAGGTGCAGATTAGTAGAAAAGATAGTAGGAGTAGATCTGAATCAGTCAGAATCGTAATCCATTGCGTACTTTTGATTGAAGAACGGTGTAATGATTCGATTGCGAATAATGATTTTGTCTTTTATCTGTCTTGAGTGGGCGTTACTGATTAATTTTTTGGTTGATGAAACTTCATTTTGTTGTGCGCCAATATTTTAACTCTTCTCCAACGCAAAATTCAATTTCAGATGTATTACAAAATGTTATTCAGGTGTACTTAAATGATTACTGTCAGTCACATATATCTGAGTATTCTTCAGTTATAAGCACTTTAAACATTACCAGATTTAAGAGCAGAAGCATAGACCAACTCACAGTCAACACACACATATGTAATACATAGATTTTGATACAAACAGCTACTGGTCAAATTTCACCATAAGTTTTCGTTATTGTAAAAAGCTCGCATAAATTAGCAGACCACTAATTGCTATCAATGAAAAATGATAAAGTCTTTTTAAATACTTGATACAATGGACTCAGCAGCTGGGAGGTCTTGTTCCCTACAGCATGTACACGGTGTTTCTACACCAGCTCCTGATGAAGTATCACTCTGAATTACATATTTGTCATTATCCATTCAGTTGATGTTAAATAATCAAACATCTCAGGAGGCTGTTTGTTTGTGAGGAGAAGTGCCTGGCTTTTGCCACTATTGAATCCCACACTACAGTCTGTTGCCCACCTCTCCATATCTCGTCAAGCGTCCTGCAGATGGCACTGAATTAGAGCCGATTATCGGCTCCTAGTAATAAGAGATGTCATTTGAGTAGATGTCCTTGACAAGATGTGAGGTACTGTAGAAACCAAATCGAATACGAACATGCAACAGCGTCCCTGTAGTTGAAGGAGAGGGTGGTTCCCACAGAACGTCTCAGTAGCTACTGTGGCGTTGAATGTCCCACGTGGAACTCAAATTGTTCGTCTGGTAGGGTGACATCCTAAGCGAGTTTTTGGTTGGGTGTCTGTGAGGCTACAGATACTGTGATAACGAACAGTTGAGTAGGCAGTACAGTTGAAGAGGAAAGGACATCCTTAGAAAGGGCAATCACGGAATTAGGAAAGAAAGCCATAGGTATAGAGAGGCAACACGGCAAAAGGGTCTGCATGAAAAATGTGAAGAAATCTAAAAACAAATGATTGTCGGGACGGCAAATTCAGCATACAGAAAAGTCAAAACAACCTTAGCTGAAATTAAGAGCAAAGATCATAACTTTAATAAGAGTTCAGTGAGAATTCCACAGTTAAAAGCATAGGAGAGAGCAGACAGATGTAAAGAGTACACTGAAGGCCTTTACAAGGGGGAAGACTTATCTGATGACGTGTTGGCCGGCCGATGTGACCGAGCGGTTCTAGGCGCTTCAGTCTGGAGCCTCGCGACCGCTACGGTCGCAGGTTCGAATCCTGTCTCGGGCATGGATGTGTGTGATGTACTTAGGTTAGTTAAGTTTAAGTAGTTCCAAATTCTAGAGAACTGATGACCTCAGATTTTAAGTCCCATACTGTTCGGAGCCATTTGTATTTGTTTGATGACGTGGTAGAATAAGTAGCAGGAGTCGATTATTGACGTTGGTGTGTAGAATGTATAAGACTGGCGTTTATACCATCAGACTTTCGGAGTATCACCATCCACACATTTCCAAAGATAGCAAGAGCTGACAAGTGCGAGAACTATCGTCCAATCAGCTCAGCAGCTCATGAATCCAAGATTCTGACAATAATAATATACAGAAGAACGGAAAATAAAACTGCAGATGGGTTAGATGACGATCCGTTTTGCTTTATGGAAGGTAAAGGCCGTAGAGAGCTAGTTCTGATGTAGCGGTTGATAATGGAAGCAAGACTGAAGAACAAAAATGGCTCTGAGCACTATGCGACTTAACTTCTGAGGTCATCAGTCGCCTAGAACTTAGAACTAATTAAACCTAACTAACCTAAGGACGTCACGCACATCCATGCCTGAGGCAGCTCTTGCTATCTTTGGAACTGTGTGGATGATGATACTCCGAAAGTCTGATGGTATAAACGCCAGTCTTATACATTCTACACACCAACGTCAATAATCGACTCCTGTTACTTATTCTACCACGTCATCAAACAAATTCAAATGCCTCCGAGCGACCGTAGCCGTCGCTCGGTTCCAGACTGTAGCGCTCAGAACCGCACGGCCACTCCGGCCGGCCACTGAAGAACAATCAAGACACTTTCATAGTATTTGAAGAAAAATCGAGACACATTCGTTGTATTAGTCGACCTGGGAAAAGCGTTCGACAGTGTGAAATGGTGCAAGATGTTCAAAATTCTGAGAAAATTGGGAGAAAGCTCTAGGGAAAGTCAGATTATATGCGATATGCACAACGACCAAGAGGGAACAATAAGACTGCAAGACCAAGAACGAGGTGCTTGAATTAAAAAGGATGTAAGACAGGCATGTAGCTTTCGCCCCTTTTGTTCAATGTATATATCACAGAAGCAGCGATGGAAATTAAAGAAAGTTTCAACAGTGGATTAAAATTTAGAGTGAAAGGATATCAATGGTAAGATTTGCTGATGACATTGCTATCGTCAGTGAAAGTGAAGAAGAATTGTTGGATGTGTTGAATGGAATTAACGGTCTACTGAGTTCAGAATATAGACCGAGATTAAATCGAAGAAAGACGAAAGTAATGAGAAGTAGCAGAGCTACTAGGCACCATAACAATCTATGATGGATGGAGCAAACTAGAACAGGCGGAAAAGGCTTCACTGGCCAAGAGAAGTCTGCTAGTACGAAACATACGTCTTAGCTTGAGGAAGATATTTCTGAGAGTGTACGTTTGGAGAACATCATTGTATTGTAATGAGAGTTGGACTGTGGGAAAACCAGAACAAAGAAAATCAAAGCTTTTGAGATGTGGTGCTACAGAAGATTATTGAAGATTGGGTGGAGGTAAGGAATGAGGGGGTTCCCTGTAGAATCGGCGAGGAAAGAAATACATGGAAAATACTGATAAGAAGAAGGGACAGTATGATAGTTCATCTGTTAAGACATCAGGAAATGAGTTCTGTTGTTAGAGGGAGCTGTAGAGGGCAAAAACTGTAGAGGAAGACAGAGATTGGAAATCCAGCAAATAATTTAGGACGAGGTTGCAAGTGCTACTCTGACATGAAAAGATTGGTACAGGAGAGGAATTCGTGGTGGGCTACATCAAACCAGTCAGAAGAATGATGACTCAAAAAAAAGCACTCCTTCTTCCGGCCACAAGTGGCCCATCGGAACCATCCGACCGCCATGTCATCCTCAGTTGAGGATGCAGATATGAGGGGCATGTCGTCAGTAGCACACCACTCTCCCAATCGTTATGATGGTTTCCTGTGACCGGAGCCGCTACTGTTCGGTCGAGTAGCTCCTCAAATGGCATCACGAGGCTGAGTGCACCCCGAAAAATGGCAACAGCGCAGGGCGGCCTGGATGGTCACCCATCCAAGTGCCGGCCACGCCCGACAGCGCTTAACTTCGGTGATCTCACAGGAACCGGTGTATCCACTGCGGCAAGGCCGATCCCCCGATGACTTGAAAGAAAATCTCAAATGATGTTGGTCAAATACTTTGTCCAAGTTGGCAGAGAACTGATTGGCCTTTTGCTCTCAGGGACTATGTCCTTTGTCCCCACCTTTGTTACAGCTATAGTTAGGACATTCTTCCACTTTCTGGGCAAATTTTTGGGTGAAGTACATTTTAATTGCAGACGCTGTGATATACACTACCGTTAGTCGTAGAAACATCAGAACAGCTTGAATGACTAGGGAGAGGACGTTCATAATCATGTGACATATACATTAGTATTTTCTGCAGAAATGATTAGCATTTCAGTTACCTCGGTTCAGTATATGGCCTGTTGCTTAGTAAAGGAAGGGCCCGCCATGGACCCTCATAAATTGTTGCATGCGTGATGGCATCGGCACGTATAAGGCGCGAATGACGTCCTGTCGTATAGCAATCCATACTGATTTCACCTGGTTCCAAAGTTCATCTGTGGTGGTTAGATTCGGGTCACAGTGCTGCACCAGTCGTTTTGCCATATCCCACACATTTTCGATTGGCGATAAGTCTGATAATGTGGTGGCCCAGGGAAAAAAGGCTGAGATCCTGAGACACCAAGAACTCACGTGTTCGTGCAGCAACATGTTGCCGGTCACTGTCTTGCTGAAAAATGGCGTCTGCAGTGCTGTGCAGAAAGGGTATAGCTACGGGTTGCACGATGTCATTCTCGTAGGTCACACTGTTGACAGTGCCCTGGATACACACCAAGTGTGCTTCATTGTTGTTCCAAACAGCAGCCCACACCATAAGGCCTTGAGCTGGCGATGTATGTCTTGCGCTAATGCAGTTACTGTGATGCTGTTCCCCATGTTTGTAGTCTGGAACCGCGCGACCGCTACGGTTGCAGGTTCGAATCCTGTCTCGGACATGGATGTGTGTGATGTCCTTAGGTTGGTTAGGTTTAAGTAGTTCTAAGTTATGTGGGACTGATGACCTTAGAAGTTAAGTTCCATACTGATTAGAGCCATTTGAACTACTTAAATACACAGGGCTACTGTTCTTGAAGGGAAAACTACATGTGACACAATATGTTAGAATATCTGTTACAGACATTATTGAGTCTTGCAAAATAAAATAGTTTTTTTCAAAACCCAGTAGGCACTACCAATTCATAACATTGCATTTGGATTAAAAAATGTACCTCTAATGTTTCAGAGATTGTTGGACGAGTATTCAGAGGTTTGAAACCATGGCAGTGCTTAGTGTATCTCAATGACAGAATCGATATTGACCTTGAATCCGCGGGCCGAAATGGTTCAAATGCTAATAATCTCTGCTGAACATACTATTGTAATTGCACTGTGAATATGAACGCTCTGTCTCTATTCATTGAAAGTATTCTGTTTTTCTGAACATGAGTGTACGTATTAGGTTCCGGAGGCATCATTTTCAATATCTTTGCGTTAACTAACTTCGTAGTGCTTACAAATCTAACTGCTGGGTAGATTATTTATGCATTTTTGCACTCCGTTCTTTACCTCACAATCACTATTCTAGACTTGCTCAGGAAAACTGGCTTGATGTTGACGTAGCCAGGGAACAAAAGCCTTCAATCGTATTTCGTAAGTTAAATGTTGCATCGACACATTCTATCATGCTTAATAGCCCTCCCCCCCTCCCCCCCCCCTCGTTTTCCATGATAGCACCAACCACTATCCTACTCCCACACGTATAGCGTACAGATTACAGAAGCACATTCTTCCACTGCAAGTTTGCACGTGACAGTTTTATGCGCCACCTTCGTGATAACACTACCATCAGCTCTCGTTCACCATCTTTATGTTTTACTTTTTTTTTAATACAGTGTGCGTACTTTGAGTATCGTAAGTGCTTCGATCAGCTTTGCATTTTCAGTTTTGGGCTGAAAACTGAAAAATGGGTCTTTCTTTCCATATGCAGTTACACGAGTTACGAAGGCTGAAAGCACACGAAATAAAGTTATTTAATCAATTATTCAGTTTCGTTTCACTTATATTACCAAGTAATTCTCAGCTTCGAACGACAAATACATATCCGCGCAGAAAAAAATCTTCTTTGGTAAACACAGTTTAAGAGTAGCTAATCACGCTTCTGAATATGGATAAATTTTTTGAGAGTCCCGTTGAATTCTCCACTGCCTTCACACAAGGCTTGAAATAGCTAGTATTTGTAAGTAGCTACTCAATACACACTATAAAATTAGGTGTACAACGTGCGTGCCGCTAAAACTCAGAAACGAGCCCCGGTACGATCAAGGTAGTTATATGGTGTGGTAGCCGTCTATCCCCCATCCACGAAGAATGTCCCCGTTTTTATCTGAAGATATACATGGGTTGGGATGTCACGCCTTCTAGAAATTTCTAGGACATTTCAGAACAGTCTAGAGTATTTTAGAACATTCAAGAGTGTTCGAGAGTATTCCACAACAATACAGAATGTTCCGGAATGTTCAATAATGATCCGGGCTGATTTGGAATGTTTGGAAATAATCTGGTACATTCAGGAAGATTCCAGAATGTTCGAGAACATCCGATAACATCCGAGATCATTGTGCAGCATTCCAGAACACTCTCGTTTGTTGTGAAATGTTTTGGAACATTGTGGACCATTCGAAGCCTTTTTGGTATGTTCAGGAATTCACTATTCGTGGAGCTACCCATTCGTAGTGGTATATCAAGCAAGACCTGTCGTGGGTTCGAACGTCAGTTTCTTATCAGTTACGAAGTGAGGAACGGAAAAAGTAGTGCAATGAGAGAGTAAAAACAAACAGTGAAGTGTGAATAGTCAAAATGATAGAGTGACTGAAATAATCGAAAACAGAGTGTGAAAAGTGTGCTAAGTGTACGTAGTCTCAAACGTAAAAGAGGTGGAGATCTTATCAGTTCTGAAGCCAAATGGCGAAAACAAAAACAACAGCGAAAAACCGAAACAGGCGAAGAGCGCGAAGAACGTTCAAATTCTGAACGAACGAGAATGAGCAATTTGAGAAGCAGAGCAACAGAAGAACAGGGAAATGAACATATTGAAAACTCATGAATTGCAAAACAGTCTTACTATGAAAGACTGCGAACTGAAGCTAGCAGTGAAAATATCACTCCACGAGAAGCGCGGACGAAAACAAGTGTACAGAACTACCTAACAAATGAGGCATTCCACTACGACCCGACGAAATAATATAACAAACACAAACACTCCGCAATCGGAAAAATGGATAATATTTGTCAATTTTCCAATGAAAAAAATTCAGTAGTCAAAGACCGGGATTCTACTGCGTGAACGGAAAAATTCGGTTACTAACTACCTGAGCAAAGCCAGGTGCGCCAGCTAGTGTACGATATAAACATGGAAACATTATTTACGAACCTGTCCACATTTCGTTTAATGATTGCCTGCAGGTAAGAGTTACTAAGCGCTGATTTTGATTGCAAGAAGTTTCTCTTACACCAACATGGCAAGCAGCAAAATTGTTAATCCATGCTCAACGAAGTAATAATTGCGTTATTACTTAACATTAACGACATCCGGAAAGCAATGGTAACACTTAGCTTGAATACAGTATTTTACCCTGGAATGATCGGCCGCACACGAAGCTGTAACGGAAGTATTGCCGTAAAGCAGTAGCTTTGATTTAGGTGAAGGTGACATTTAACTTGTCGCTCGCTAGATTATATTGCCAACTGTGATCATTCATTACCGGAGGAATTACGCCCAACGGCGGTTTCCTGTCCCTTAATTTACTCTGCATGGGTATCCGCTTCGTGCAACTTTTCAGTTGGCGTCTGTGAAGTACATAAGTTGTCTCGCAACATTTTATGTAAGCAGCAGCTTCGAGTTCGTATGATCACGTACATTATTTTACGTTTGCATCGTTTAAACACGAAGTTCGTCGAATGTTGTGAATTCCTAAGAGAAGTAAACAACACGCTTCTCACATTACCAGAAGTGTCTATTTTCTGTACCACATTAAAAAAAATTGCTTCGGACTGTATAGATGGAAGAATTTTTTAAACGGAGTTCACAAAATACTTCGTTTCCGAAATAATAAAAAGGCTGCTTTGACGAAACAGTATCGAGTGTGCACAAACTTCAATTCTGTAAATATCCAACGTAGATTATGTGAAGTTGTCCTGCCAGTGCAGTGAGAGGTGAATCATAATTGTGAATACGAGTGAAAGTGGGCCAACGTAACATATTGTGGCACTTCAGTTTTCTCTCACAGTCCTAAGACTCTCCTGCTTTAAAATCCATCCTCAATCTTTCTTTCTCCTGGACTGATTATGGAAAGGAATGAAAATTAGTGTTTAGCGTCCCGCCAACGACACAGTCATTCGAGACTGAACGAAATACGAACCTGTAAAAGAATAGGCCTGGAAATTGGAAGTGTCGTTCTCCAAAGAAACCATCCCACCGTTTGCATTGAACGGTTTAGAAAAGCCGTGGGAAACGTAAATGTGGATGCGTACATCGCTATTTCAGCTCCACTGCTCGCAAATACTATTCTGGTGTCTTAAATGAAGCGTCAGGTCTCACTGTGCCAAATGTTTTGTCGTCTTCTGTGACATCGTCGTGATATTTGTCACTGACTCTAGAACAGCTTATGAGCGCTTAACAGTACAAGGTAGCAGTCAGATGAGCATTCAAAACGAATTCACCGTTGGTACAATTTTGTTGGCAAAGTTTGTTGATGATGCAGCTCGTCGTCAACATGTTCTAAAGAATTGGCTGTATTTCCTACTGGAAGCGGTTGGAGAATCGGAAACACTTGATAAATACCCT
Source organism: Schistocerca gregaria (assembly GCF_023897955.1). Lineage (NCBI taxonomy): Eukaryota > Metazoa > Arthropoda > Insecta > Orthoptera > Acrididae > Schistocerca > Schistocerca gregaria. The sequence goes on from NC_064926.1 coordinate 478,287,304, forward strand.
TAGTCTGACAGAGAACTCCTGAGATCCTCCTGTCGCAAAGTTTTCCCCACAGTTACAAATAAAACTATCACTTGCAAAGGTCTCAGTGATAAAATACTTATTATATTGAAGTAGCCGTTCATAGTACTACTTTGGCTACTGTTTTGGTGTTTTAATATTTTAACGCTGACGTACTTACAGGTGGGTTCCACGTGACAGTTTTCTACTCGCCGTATGAAGAGCTCCGAAAGTTAGCTCTCCAGCACCCTCCGACACCAAATGGATAATAGGCGATGCTTGCGTGTCAAGACTTGTCGTGTAAATGTATCATGAAGCAAATTCCGTCCTCAATGGCGAAACGTTTCGTGGTACCACGTACATATACCACGTATCACAAAGCGAAGCAAGTGGTCCAACTAAAACATTCATATTTCTTTACGTACGGCACGAATATGTAATAAAAAATGGGGGTTCCTATTTGGTTCAAATGGCTCTGAGCACTATGGGACTTAACGTCTATGGTCATCAGTCCCCTATAACTAATAAAACCTAGCTAACCTAAGAACATCACACACATCCATGCCCCTAGGCAGGATTCGAACCTGCGACCGTAGCGGTAGCGCGGTTCCAGACTGTAGCGCCTAGAACCGCTCGGCCACCCCGGCCGGTAGGTTCCTATTTTAAAAAATGCAGCTGATATCCGTTTGACCTATGGCAGCACCATCTAGCGGGCCAACCATAGCGCCATCTGGGTTCCCCCTTCAAGCTAGACGAGTTTCGTTCTTTGTAGTTTTTTCATTTGATGCTTATTTCGTGAGATATTTGGGCCGGTTACTATCCATAGACCACCCTGCGCGTTTATTACATTTCTGCAACTAGTTTCAGTTACTATATTCACGCTATTCGTATACAGCGAATACGAGCACACAAGCCTTGGAATTGTTTGCGTGGCTCCCCCGTTGGAGGTTCGAGTCCTCCTTCGGACATGAGTGTGTGTGTGTGTGTGTGTGTGTGTGTGTGTGTGTGTGTGTTGTCCTTAGCGTAAGCTGGTTTAAGTTAGATTAAGTAGTGCGTAAGCCAAGGCACCGATGACCTCAGCAGTTTGGTCCTGTAGGAACTTACGACCGCCACACAACAAACAGCATTATACAGAGTTCGTTCAGTTGAAATGTGACGTTGTATAAACTAAAACGGTACTCGGTGTTATGGACTACACCCTTCACACACTTCACGTATTTTTTTGTTTCATTTGGCGTTCAACATTATAACACTATATGAACTTACAAAACATTTTACCTTAGTTGCGTGTCAAGTCAATCTTCGACATGACAATGTTATTAATCCAGACTTGCACCTCATCAAACTTTTGAATATGGAAATCTAAAATTTGTGGTAAGTTCCTACGGGACCAAACTGCTGAGGCCATCAGTCCCTAGGCTTACACACTACTTAATCTAACTTAAACTAACTTACGGTAAGGACTACACACACACCCATACCCGAAGGAGGACTTGAACCTCCGACGGGGGAGTGCTGAATATGAACGTGACAAACTTCAATACTTCGTTTTTGACTTACAAAGGGATTATAAGATGTTTATACATTATTACAGACCGTTTGGTGCATTTACAAAACGGGGGATAACCAACAGGAAATCCGTAATCAAGATGTGAAGGCACAGCTTCAAGAGAAGGTCAGGTGAATTGTAAACCAGATATCGGAACTCCGCGACAACAAAGAACACTGCTGGCAGTCGACTGAGACGACGCGCCAGTGATCTTTGACAGTCAATTCACTTTCGCTGAATTGCTTCTATATACACAGATGCATAGTGCTTGTACCGCCTAAGCAAAAATGAAAAGTACGTTTACTCGTATTCTGGCTATGTTCTTATACATCATACATATCATCCACAGTGCAACACCACATTGGTGGCCCACAACGATCGTGTTCACACTTAATTCGGGAGATCTACGGTTATTGCGCAACTACAATGCTCCCGTCATGCCTCTATTGTGCTGCGCATTTCATCCGGACAGCAGTTCTCATGCTACGGTACTCGGTGTTAGGGACTACACCCTTCACATACTTCACGTATTTTTTTGTTTCATTTGGCGTTCAACATTATGGCACCATTTAGGCAACACCTCAAGTTATTAGGAGTGACAGTGACACTTCTAGCGACAGTGTTATGACAGTGAACAATGGTGCTAAACAGTAGAGTACCTCGGCTAACCCATTCTGTGATTTCGCAATGGACTCCGCTTCGCTCACACACCGCGCTATTTACGATCCATATCCATGCAACCAGTCGTATTCATGTTCACTCGATTTCGCCAAGGTTTCATCTGTGGCACTCACGAATTCGTCCACTCCGGCGCCATTCGGCCGGTTGCGTCGTCTACCGACCAGCCTACTGTCCATCAAGTCGCGCCGCGTACGGAGCCTCATTGCACTGCCATTCTCCCTCTACGTAGCAACTTACTCGATTCAGGTCAGATCTTAAGCTGCCACTTTTTCGACTTGATCAACGACGCATGTGGTTCGCCATTGTGGACAACATTTTTGCTTTGAGTGACTTCATCAGTGACAGCGCAAAATTCGTCACACTGCTTACTCATCAGTGGTATCATTCTCGCCATGGCGTCGGATAACAAATTTCAGGTTGCTGAAATGGCATTTCTTCGCCATCTCACCGAGCCCCTCGAAGAACAATTATAGCACATCATGTACGATGAAAATTTAAAGGACAAGAGTCCGTCTCTATTATGACCTCAGTAATGAACTCATTATGATTTGCACCTTATGCCCAGTCATACGCTGTGGACATAGGCTGCCAAGCTGCACCCACACAAACTAGTCACGGTCGGCCATGAGCAGGCACCATGAGATTCACAACTCAGAACGCATATACAATATTTTTCATCATTCAACTTCGACAGTGTATTAATGACTCTGCCTGCATGGCGTCAAACGTGGCCCATGAGCCCATCCGATCACCAGATCTCCGCTGACCCTTACTTCACCGCACCAAGATAGGGGCAACAACCTGCACGCTTTCGCATCAAACCCTGGTCCATTTGCCGTCTGCACCACACCTGCGTCTGAGTAGAAACACTTATGCTATTTTTTTATTTTTTTATTTTATTTTTTTTTTTTTTTTGTCATCAGTCTACTGACTGGTTTGATGCAGCCCGCCACGAATTCCTTTCCTGTGCTAACGTCTTCATGTCAGAGTAGCACTTGCAACCTACGTCCTCAATTATTTGCTTGACGTATTCCAATCTCTGTCTTCCTCTACAGTTTTTGCCGTCTACAGCTCCTTCTAGTACCATGGAAGTCATTCCCTCATGTCTTAGCACATGTCCTATCATCCTGTCCCGTCTCCTTATCAGTGTTTTCCACACATTCCTTTCCTCTCTCTGCATAGAACCTCCTCATTCCTTACCTTATCAGTCCACCTAATTTTCAACATTCGTCTATAGCACCACATCTCAAATGCTTCGGTTCTCTTCTGTTCCGGTTTTCCCACAGTCCATGTTTCACTACCATACAATGCTGTACTCCAGACGTACATCCTCAGAAATTTCTTCCTCAAATTAAGGCCGGTATTTGATATTAGTAGACTTCTCTTGGCCAGAAATGCCTTTTTTGCCATAGCGAGTCTGCTTTTGACGTCCTCCTTGCTCCGTCCGTCATTGCTTATTTTACTGCCTAGGTAGCAGAATTCCTTAACTTCATTGACTTCGTGACCATCAATCCTGATGTTAAGTTTCTCGCTGTTCTTATTTCTACTACTTCTCATTACCTTCGTCTTTCTCCGATTTACTCTCAAACCATACTGTGTACTCATTAGACTGTTCATTCTGTTCAGCAGATCATTTAATTCTTCTTCACTTTCACTCAGGATAGCAATGTCATCAGCGAATCGTATCATTTATATCCTTTCACCTTGTATTTTAATTCCACTCCTGAACCTTCCTTTTATTTCCATCATTGCTTCCTCGATGTACAGATTGAAGAGTAGGGGCGAAAGGCTACAGCCCTTCTTAATACGAGCACTTCGTTCTTGATCGTCCACTCTTATTATTCTCTCTTGGTTGTTGTACATATTGTATATGACCCGTCTCTCACTATAGCTTACCCTACTTTTTTCAGAATCTCGAACAGCTTGCACCATTTTATATTGTCGAACGCTTTTTCCAGGTCGACAAATCCCATGAACGTGTCTTGATTTTTCTTTAGCCTTGATTCCATTATTAGCCGTAGCGTCAGAATTACCTCTCTCGTGCCTTTACTTTCCCTAAAGCCAAACTGATCGTCACCTAGCGCATTATCAATTTTCTTTTCCATTCTTCTGTATATTATTCTTGTAAGCAGCTTCGATGCATGAGCTGTTAAGCTGACTGTGCGATAATTCTCTCACTTGTCAGCTCTTGCCGTCTTCGGAATTGTGTGGATGATGCTTTTCCGAAAGTCAGATGGTATGTCGCCAGACTCATATATTCTACACACCAACGTGAATAGTCGTTTTGTTGCCACTTCCCCTAATGATTTATAAATTCTGATGGAATGTTATCTATCCCTTCTGCCTTATTTGACCATAAGTCCTCCAAAGCTCTTTTAAATTCCGATTCTAGTACTGGATCCCCAATCTCTTCTAAATCGACTCCTGTTTCTTCTTCTATCACATCAGACAAATCTTCACCCCCATAGAGGCTTTCAATGTATTCTTTCCACCTATCTGCTCTCTCCTCTTCATTTAACAGTGGAATTTCCGTTGCACTCTTAATGTTACCACCGTTGCTTTTAATGTCACCAAAGGTTGTTTCGACTTTCCTGTATGGTGAGTCTGTCCTTCCGACAATCATATCTTTTTCGATGTCTTCACATTTTTGCTGCAGCCATTTCGTCTTAGCTTCCCTGCACTTCCTATTTATTTCATTCCTCAGCGACTTGTATTTCTGTATTCGTGATTTTCCCGGAATATGTTTGTACTTCCTCCTTTCATCAATCAACTGAAATATTTCTTCTGTTACCCATGGTTTCTTTGGAGCTACCTTCTTTGTACCTATGTTTTCCTTCCCAACTTCTGTGATGGCCCTTTTTAGAGATGTCTATTCCTCTTCAACTGTGCTGCCTACTGCGCTATTCCTTATTGCTGTATGTATAGCGTTAGAGAACTTCAAACGTATCTCGTCATTCCTTAGAACTTCCGTATCCCACTTCTTAGCGTATTGATTCTTCCATACTAATTTCTTGAACTTCAGCCTACTCTTCATCACTACTATATTGTGATCTGAGTCTATATCTGCTACTGGGTACGCCTTACAATCCAGTACCTTATTTCGGAATCTCTGTCTGACCATGATGTAATCTAATTGAAATCTTCCCGTATCTCCCGGCCTTTTCCAAGTGTACCTCCTCCTCTTGTGATTCTTGAACAGGGTATTCGCTATTACTAGCTGAAACTTGTTACAGAACTCAATTAGTCTTTCTCCTATTTCATTCCTTGACCCAAGCTCATTTTCTCCTGTAACGTTTTCTTCTACTCCTTCCCCTACAACAGCATTCCAGTCGCCCATGACTATTAGATTTTCGTCTCCCTTTACATACTGCACACTTTCTCTATCTGTTCATCTTCAGCTTGCGACGTCGGCATGTATACCTGAACTATCGTTGTCGGTGTTGGTCTGCTGTCGATTCTGATTAGAACAACCCGGTCACTGAACTGTTCACAATAACACACCCTCTGCCCTACCTTCCTACTCATAACGAATCCTACACCTGTTATACCATTTTTTGCTGGTGTTGATATTACCCGATACTCATCTGACCAGAAATCCTTGGCTTCCTTCCACTTCACTTCACTGACCCCTACTATATCTAGATTGAGCCTTTGCATTTCCCTTTTCGGATTTTCTAGCTTCCCTATCACGTTCAAGCTTCTGACATTCCACGCCCCGACTCGTAGAACATTATCCTTTCGTTGATTATTCAATCTTTTTCTCATGGTAACCTCCCCCTTGGCAGTCCCCTCCCGGAGATCCGAATGGGGGACTATTCCGGAATCTTTTGCCAATGGAGAGATCATCATGACATTTCTTCAACTACAGGCCACATGTCCTGTGGATACACGTTACGTGTCCTTAATGCAGCGGTTTCCATTGCCTTCTGCATCCTCATGTCGTTGATCATTGCTGATTCTTCCACCTTTAGGGGCAATTTCTCACCCTTAGGACAAGACAGTGCCCTGAACCTCTATCCGCTCCTCCGCCCTCTTTGACAAGGCCGTTGGCAGAATGAGGCTGACTTCTTATGCCGGAAGTCTTCGGACGCCAATGCTGATTATCTATCAAAATGTAGGCAGTGGCGGGGATCGAACCTGGGACCGAAGACGTTTTGATTATGAATCAAAGACGCAACTTTTTTTTTAATAATCTCATTTTTTTTTCTTTTGTTCGTTGCTTCTGCTCGGGGCGGACGTCGTAGGACATCCGTTGAAGGTTGTTGTTCATAGATTAACTCAGTTTTTTTTATTACAGAGGGCAGCTATCCCTCTGACCGAACACGCTGAGCTACCGTGCCGGCGCCCTTAGACCACGGGTACAGCAGTAGTACCACGCACAATTCAGTGACTCCGCTCTCAAATGAGACTTCTCAAATGCAGTGCGCGATCCACAGAAGGCGCACCAAACCGTGCAGAATATCAAAGCTGCCTAGAACCCAAAACGATGATTCAGACCCTCTCTCGCCTTGCTCTTTTCACGACTACAGACTCTTCGTTCTTGACCACATCAGCAGCCAACACTTCCTTATAGACTCCAGCTCCGAAGTTCTCCGCCAACCTCATCGCCTATATGCCCAGCCGTCCAGCTCTGCACATCACTCGCCTAACTAATGCATGTCTACGGATCTCTGATCTCCACACTAGAGGTCTATTTAGATGACGTTTTCACCTGGACATTTATACTAGCGGATGTGTGTGAACCAGTACTTCGTGCTGTCTTCCTCCGGACTTCTGTTTGGTTCCTGATCCTCTTCATCAAGCAGGCATTATAAGGCCCTCTGACAGTTCCTGGGCTTCACCCACCAAATAGTTTCCGAAAAAAGAAGGACCTCTCAGGCTGCGTCATGATTACAGAGTTCTCAACACTCGTACTATAGCAGATAACTACCTGTTTCTGAACATCCAGGATTTCACTCATTATTTGGTGAATGCATTGACTGCAAAACTGCACATCTGCAAATCCCTATGAGCCTGGATGATATTCGCAGAATATCTAATACCGCACCATTTGGCTGTTTTCATTATGTTATTGCTTTATGGTTTTAAGAACGTCCAGCACTTTATTATTGTTACAACATTCAAGTTTCTCTTCTGTTACACTTATCTTGACAGTATCCTAATTTTCTCATCAGGCAATGAATACCATAGCTGGCATCTCAAACAAATTGTCGATGTGCTCTTTGATAGCAGAGTTGTGATGAAAAAAGAGAAACCAGCTCCACGAAAAGGAAATCGTCTTTCTTCTCATGTAGTAAATGCATTGGGCATTCGCCCTACACCAGAATGTACTAAGACCATACACAAACTGCATCAGGACTACCAGGAATTACATCGGTTTTTAGGCACCGTAAGTTTTTGTCGAAGGCACCTTTCACAGACAGCTTTCCTTCAGGAGCCTGTAGCTCTTGTCCTCACTATCAAGTACAGTAAAAGCAAACGCAAATTCCCGTGGATGTCAGATATATAATCTGCTTTCGAACACATTAAAAACTGCCTCATATGAGACATTACTCTGGTCACCCCCTCCCTGACTGCCAGCTCATTATAACTGTGGTTGTTAGCAAATCCGCAGTTGGTGATAACACGCAAAAAGATGTGCAAGTTTTTGCCTTCGCAATGCATGTCGCAAGTGTACAGTTGAGAGTTAGTAACAGTTTATGAAGCAGTATGATAATTCCACCAAGACATCAAACAACAGCCTGTCATTATTGACAAAGACCATGGTCCTTGCTCAGGTTGGTTTCGAAACTTTTATTGCATTGCGCAATCCGCCCCCGATGTCCATCAACTGAAAGGTATGAAAAATGCGTGGCATATTAGTCATGCCATGCCATGTTGTCCCACTTCGATCATTAACAACAAGCGCAACAGCAAAATCAGTAGCCGGCCGCGGTGGCCGACGGTTCTGGGCGTTTCAGTCCAGAACCGCACGACTGCTACGGTCGCAGGTTTGAATCCTGGCTCAGGCATGGATGTGTCTGATGTCCTTAGGTTAGTTGGGTTTAAGTAGTTCTAAGTTCTAGGGGACTGATGACCTCAGATATTAAGTCCCATAGTGCTCAGAGTCATTTGAACCATTTGAGCAAGATCAGTAGTTACAGGCTCTTCTCCACAGTCGCTCCATGAACCTGTGGATCAAACTCTGGCCTATCGCGAGTGCGATGTATTTGATCCTATGTGACGTTTTGAAAAAACTGTCGTATGTCCAACTATACCTGTATGTTTGGTAAGGGACTATCTCGTATGGTCTAATGTGAAGAAGGATTATAATGTTTGGACAGGTCAAGTGTCCCATGCCAAAAGAATACTGTTGCACTCCATGCTCAACCACCCATGGGTTGCTTCGATGTCCAAGAAGGACTTTTTCAGCAGGTGTATACTGATGTTGAAGGACCACTATCCATAACTAATGGCTATCTATACATCCTGTCAGTGACTGACTGTATCACTGATGGGTCGAAGTTGAACTGCTTGAGGATATAACGACCGAGCTCACCACCAAAACCGTTGCTGACATGTGAATTTCACGTTTCTGTTCTAGTCGGCAGTTCAGAGCCGCCCTCCTCCTGGAACTGTGCAACATGGTCGGCACCCATCGATGTAAAACGACAGCTTATCACCCACAGAGCAATGGGCTCATCAAGCTGGTGCACCATACCTCAAAGGCGGTTCTCATGTACCATGTCCAATTTTGGACAGGGCCATTACCAAAGGTACTGTTTGGAGCAGGTACGGCCCACAGACGTGACCTATGAGCTTAGCTCCCTGAAATTTTGTGTAGTGAAGTGCTCTCTATGTCTGTGGACTTGGTATTCCAATACCTATTATAGCTATGCCTCCAGATCTCCCCAACCTGATAACATGAGTAAAACAACACATCGCTCACCTCCACACACCTTTCCTCTTATGCACTTGGCTTCTAATGTTTTCTTTCACAAGGCTCTAACAGAGTGTGAGTTTGTGATGTTGCATGACGATACAATACGACTAGCCTTTGAACTGCCGTACTTGAGTCCCCACAAGGTGTTTCAATGGAACCATTGTACCTTTGAGATATTATTACATGAGAAACCTTAATCAGCTTAAGCTGGTGTGAACCCTGTAACAAGCCTCAACAGACGATGTTTCGCATCAAGCTCTGTCTACTACGATGGATGACACTCCCACCAATACTAATGAACCTCTGCCCATCGCGTCGTGCCTTAATACCCACGATTTTCTCCCAAAAACTCATATTAACTGACAATGACCTCTGCAGCATGGGTCAGCACCCAGACCACTAGACAGCAAAGAGTTCTGTCACCTATCACCTCAGCAAAACAGTTCAGATACTCCATGACTTCGATGCCAGCACTCTCACTTCGCAGTTCTTTGCTGGTACTACCATCACCACCACGGATGGCCACGTGGTTTGTGGCATCGTATCACGGATTGCGCGGCCCATCCCACTGGAGTCCTCCCTCGGGCATGAGAGTATGTATATTGTTTTTAGCGTTAGTTAGTTTAAGTATTGTGTAAGTCTAGGGACTGATGACCTTAGCAGTTTGGTCCTTTAGACAACCACACAAACACACACACACACACACACACACACACACACACACACACACACACACACACCACCACCACCACCACCACCACCACAGTTACATACCTGCACCCTCCAGATCACACAACATCACTAGCACAATCTGGCCATAGTGACCTATTCGCCACCCCTCCAACTTGTGAGACTACCAAACAGTCAAGCTTCAGCTGCCCCTACCACACACCACTGAACCTTTGTGACTACCACCAGTATGCTGGGTGGACACACATCACCTCTCAACAGCAACTACACAGCAGACAACGTGCTTGTTGCCTCGACATGCCAGCTAGGCGACCTCTCCCTCTTCATGTTGCCTCATCCCCCCAGTGATCCATGCATCACCCCTCACAGTACTTTTCACTATGGGGCATCCTGTATGGGGTGTGTGGTAACTCCATGACAATAAAGAACATAGTTGGCAGTCGACTGAGACTATGCATGAGGCGTATCTCACTGAATGGCTTCTAAGTGTGTACATGGATCGTTCTTGTACCCCCTTAGCAAAAATAAAAAGTGTGTTTACTCGGATACTGATTGTGTTATCACATCCTACATCTCATCCATAGTGTAATGCTAAAAAGCCAAAGAGTATCAAATTGGAAAAGTATGTTATGAAACGATAGAGTGCAAAGAAAATACATGTCTATAGAGACAGTTTAATAATAAGTTAAACAATTAAAAGTTAATGAATAATTGTTTGTAAACTAATGAAGAGATTTAACATTTACATTTACAATCAATAGAGAAGATTTTTGAATTATAGTTGTAGTAAAATTCTCTATACAAACAGAAATAATTTACATTTCAAAAGAGAAACCAACACATATATTATGTGATGTGTATATCCCACAAAAACGGATGTCATTAGGACAAAAACTTGTAGTATTTCTGAAACAAAACTGAAAAAAGGTGACAATATAATCATGCAATATTGGCATATAATAACAGATATGGATATTATAGAGGATGTTAATAATAACACTACACATACTTACATTATAATACATATATACAAACACTGCTGACGCCGCCGCGGTGGCCGAGCGGTTTTAGGAGCTTCAGTCCGGAGCCGCAAAACTGCTACAGTCGCAGGTTCAAATCCTGCCTCGGGCATGGATGTGTGTGATGTCCTTAGGCTAGTTAGGCTTAAGTAGTTCTAAGTTCTAGGGGACTGCTGACCTCAAATGTTAAGTCCCATAGTGCTCAGAGCCATTTGAACCATTTAGCCATTCTTCACTTTCTACAGTTGACAGATTGATTTTACTTTGGAATATGTAAGAAGCGTTTTGAAATACTGACATAATTAGTAGCAGATGGTTACTTAGATCTTGATCTCCTGTTAAAACTTTCTCGGCTACAGTTCAAATAACATTGGTTCTTCGTGCAGACATGCACTCTAATTAACGAATGGACACTCATTTCTGATTAACTTGACTCTATACTATAAGTTTTCACGAGTACATTAATTCCGACGAATTCAGGACAGCAATCTACAATACAATGTTTGAAACGTTATTATTTCGAGAATGTTGTCGGCTTCTACTTGTTGTTGTTGTTGCGGTCTTCAGTCCTGAGACTGGTTTGATGCAGCTCTCCATGCTACTCTATCCTGTACAAGATTCTTCAGCTCACAGTACCTACTGCAGCCTACATCCTTCTGAATCTGCTTATTGTATTCACCGCTTGGTCTCCCTCTACGATTTTTACCCTCCACGCTGCCATCAAATACTAAATTGGTAATCCCTCGATGTCTCAGAACATGTCCTACCAACTGATCCCTTCTTCTGGTCAAGTTGTGCCATAAATTTCTCTTCTCCCCAATCCTATTCAATACTTCCTCATTAGTTATGTGATCTACCCATCTAATCTTCAGCATTCTTCTGTAGCACCACATTTCGAAAGCTTCAATTCTCTTCTTGTCTAAACTATTTATCGTCCACGTTTCACTTCCATACATGGCTACACTCCATATAAATACTTTCAGAAACGACTTCCTGACACTTGAATCTAGACTCGATGTTAACAAATTTATCTTCTTCAGAAACGTTTTCCTTGCCATTTCCAGTCTACATTTTATATCCTCTCTACTTCGACCATCATCAGTTATTTTGCTCCCCAAATAGCAAAACTCCTTTACTACTTTGAGCCTCTCTTTTCCTAAACTAATTCGCTCAGCATCACCCGACTTAATTCGACTACGTTCCATTATCCTCGTTTTGCTTTTGTTGATGTTCATCTTATACCCTCCTTTCAAGACACTGTCCATTCTGTTCAACTGCTCTTCCAAGTCCTTTGCTGTCTCTGACAGAATTGCATCGGCGAACCTCAAAGTTTTTATTTCTTCTCCATGGATTTTAATACCTTCTCCGAACAATTCGTTTGTTTCCTTTATTGCTTGCTCAATATACAGATTGAATAACATAGGGGATAGGCTACAACCCTGTCTCACTCCATTCCCAACCACTGCTTCCCTTTGAAACCCCTCGATTCTTATAACTGCCATTTGGTTCCTGTACAAATTGTAAATAGCCTTTCGCTCCCTGTATTTTACCCCTGCCACCTTCAGAATTTGAAAGAGAGTATTCCAATCAACATTGTCAAAAGCTTTCTCTAAGTCTACAAATGCTAGAAACGTAGGTTTGCCTTTCCTTAGTTTTTCTTTTAAGATAAGATGTAGTGTCAGTATTGCCTCACGTGTTCCAACATTTCTATGGAATCCAAATTGGTCTTCCCCGAGGTCGGTTTCTATAAGTTTTTCCATTCGTCTGTAAAGAATTCGTGATAGTATTTTGCAGCTGTGACTTATCAAACTGATAGTTTGGTAATTTTAACATCTGTCAACACCTGCTTTCTTTGGGATAGGAATTATTGTATTCTTATTGAAGTCTGAGGATATTTTGTCTGTCTCATACATCTTGCTCAACAGATGGTACAGTTTTGTCAGGAATGGTTCTCCCAAGGCTCTCCCAAGGCTGTCCCAAGGCTACTTAACCGTACCATATTTTTCACGTGAAGATACCGGGACCCCTTGAAAGCTGTGATAAACTAATCACCAGTTTCTTAAATACTGTGACATATGTGGTCCTCAGTATCCATTACCTTAATGAATGTGAAAGCTCTGTGCTCTTCAATATCTGAGCTTTGATTTAATGACACCCGTTTAACCAAACATGTCGATACTGGGAACGTTTTACATCTTTAAACACATGTTTAAACGAGAAGAACATAGCAGAATATTTAATAATGTGTGAAATAAACCTAAAAACAGTTTAAAAACTTTATTTATTTTTTTATACTTGGCTACTTTTTTGGCGAAAAAAGTAGAAGAAATTCACTTTCGTTTGTCTCATTTATTGTGCTGCAGCCTGCACAATATCAAAATTCCCACTCTGTGCAATAAAAATGTACGTGACATTGAAAATTGTATATTAAACTTCTTAACTAAACTATTTTCTTCTAGGAAACGTAATTTTGATTTTATGTTGGAACAAAAGGCACATTTTCGTGTAGACATAACAGCAGTGTTCATCCAAGTGACAACACATAACATCAACTGCCAACAAGACTACTTAAACTTTGCAGGTCTGTCTTCAGTGCCCACAGAAACCTCTATATTGTTATAAGAGTAAGTGGGATAAGACTCAAACCAGCACACATCACTGCAAGAAACTGCAAAAATTATTTGCTTTTTAAATTAGTAAGACAGTGTCAAGAACATTCAGAGCATATTTGCGTCCCAGCTAAAATTCTGAAGACACAGGAAACAGACGCCAAAAAAGGGACTGTCCCGTTTTCTTTACGAGGCGGATTCCAGCCGTCAGATGGGCTTCTACTGTTCGCTAACAACAGAGAAAGAGGCGACAATGAAACTACATTATTCTGAAATGTCGTTCTTTTATAGCATAGTGAAACGTCCCCTTAGAAAAACTATACATGACTGTGCTTAAACTGACACACAATATTTTTTAGCGCAAAGGCCACTTATCTTTCTTACTGAAATGTTTACGACAGCAGTTTCCGCTACAGTGGCAGTTTCATATAAAAAATTTCACAGGTTAAGAATTTGCGTTACAAATCTGTAGAAACAAAATCCTATTGATATAACCGGGTACAAAAAATTTTCGTCGGCATTGTAATACATTCACGCATTTACATACATTTCATAACTCTTAAAGTATGATTCTTGGTTTCCAACAACCTTTTTCACAAACCAGAGTACCTAACCACTACTCAGTATTCCTTACCTTATTCGTCGACACTTCTTCAATATTTCATCATAACAGATACATAGCATAATCAAATAACTCATATAGCATCAGCTTATTGATCATAAACATACCGCAACAGCATAATACACATAGTCATCGTAATAATATCATAACACCTCAGTCAAATCTCAAAATCGTCTTGTCTTTCTGCAATAATTTCAAAAGCTAAAAAGAATTATATGCTCATTTCAATAGTGTCATCTACCTCAATCGTACTTTAAAATCATGATCCCACACCAAATACATCATTCAAAGCTCTCATAGTATCAAAATGGTTTCCGAAAAACTATGAACATTTCACAAAGTACAGACAAAATATAATTTCATAAGTGTGAAGTTATCCAAGTGTGTAATTACGTAAACATCTGTCACTGATGTAGTAAAATAAATGTTTGTCTCTCCCAGTTAGATGATCAGATAGCTGTGTAATTTATGTGTTAGAGAAATATGGTACCGATGTGTAAAGTTGTATAAGCAAATACCATATTAGCTAGGGCTCCTTGTGCTTGCCACACACATGGTACACAAAGTAAGCGTGTACCCCCATGAGGATTAATGTAATTATATCCTCAGGTGTTACAGTTTACAGCTATGGAATGTAATGTATCACAAAAAACTTTCTTTGTAATTGAAAAATCTTAAAAAAATAAATGGTTTAAGTACAAAATTAATCACTCAAATGCGTGTCCTGTAGCGCTAAATGTGTGTCTTGCTGTAAGATAATTCTGTGGAAGTGTCGTAGTCATCGTCCTCTGTAAGCAAAGTTCCGCTGAAGTCAATGTACTTACCTCATCATAAACGAAAGTGAAATGCTTTTCGTATAGATATCGTAATTATTACTTACCTTACCGTGATCAAGAAAGTACTATAATGTAACGTATTGTTGTGCTACAGAAAAGGCTGTCTCATTGTAGCTATACTACTAAAACATGTTTTACTCTCCAGAAGAATTCAGAAAAACTGTGCAGATATAAAACAGATACACCGCAAAAGCAACATTGTAGGTTGTCACTCATCAATAGCGTCGTGATAAAATCGTGTGGCTGTCGCATAAACTAACCACTGCGTCATCTGGTATCTCACAGAAAGTACTTTAAATCCAGAATGTATTTTCAAGTAAACCAAAATGTTGCATTAAAATATCATTAGCAGTACCAGTAAATTTCAAAGTATGTAAGCCTGATAGTCGTTATGTAATTGTGCAACTAACAAGCAAGAATGTACACACACAATAACACTGTGTCGTCTGTTCACAATAACAATGCATTCGTAAATACTGTCTAATGAAACGACCTCTTAGAAAAATTATACATGACTGTGCTTAAACTGACACACAATAATTTTTAGCGCAACGCAATCTGACTTTCAATAATCCCTACAAAAGAATGGCCCTGACTAACATTAACCTATACCTTTCACAAATCACTTACCTCACAAAAATCTTCGTTACTCGAACTACTGCAATACAGCGAGCGCCACTACTGCCAGCTAAATAAAAGATTAGAACTACTGAAGTAACTAACTACTGATGGGCATAGTTAGCAAAAGAAAGATTTTGATGGAGGACAAACAATGTATTTACCTTAATAGTGTTCAAACGTCATAATATATACAGCAGTTCATGGGATCCCGTCTTACAAATTTCAAAACTCCTCCATCTCTCTCTCCACATCTACCACTGCTGGCGGCTCACCTTCAATTGCCCAACGCTACGCGCTGTTAACAGCCAACAGCCCAACACTACAATGGCAGACAACAATGCAAACTAGCCACAGACTGCACACAGCACAGCCAGTGATTTTTATACAGAGCGCTACGTGGCGTTACCAACAAGAAAATCTAAACAGCCTACTTACAATAATTATGTCGAGTTATCCGAGATGGTCAGCTCATCACTCCGTGTTTAAAGGAACAATCTTTGTGCTCATGTGGCGTGTTTAAAGTAAAAAGCTTTGTGCTCATGTACGGAGTAGTACGATTGGAACTGGATACAGTCTTTCTTTCTTTCCTTTTACAATTTTTTTTATTTTGTTTTGACTGTTGGTTGACAATTCTGTAAGTGCTTTAACATGAATAACAGTGAAAAAAGCAAACGTGCTAAATTAAGTGGAGTGGCATTTTGGATATTATCGAAGGAGAGGCGGGAAAGAGAAGCCAATATTCTAAAAACGCTTGGCAGAGGACATAAATTTTTCGCAAAAAATGTTGCTGGTTCGAATTCGAGTTCAAGTAGGACGGAGGAGCTTTCTGGCACTGCAGCTGTTGTAAAAGAAATAAATACTGACGACACAAAAGTTAAAAATGAAGACAAGCAAATTGTTCCTGATTTTTGAGTTTCATGAAAAACTAAGTGTTGAGTCAGACATTACACAAAGAAATAACCTCGTTGGTGATGATCCTGTAGAATGGTGTGTCAATAAATCAAAAATCGACATTCTCTTATAACGTGGCATTAGTTAAAATTGTAATGGTGATTTTTCTAATGCAAAAAGATCAGTAGGTGATAAAACCAGATATTTGAACAAAAATGTTTTTTTACCGTAAACGTTTAAAAGGTGAATCAACTTTGCGTGATTTTCTAGTATACTCCTGTAGCACCAGTGCTGTTTCTTGTGCACCATGTAAATTGTTCGGAGGTAAGGCCGCGATTGCTACTAACGGTATTGCAGATTGGAAAAATATTTCTAGTATTTTATCTCATCATGAGAATTCTCTTCAACACAAAAATTCTGAGCTCTCATTCTTAACAAGAAAAAAGTCACTTGGAACAGTAGGGAACCATTTCGAGTCATATGTTGAGATAGAAAAAATGTACTGGTGCAGTGTGTTGAAAAGGGTGTTTGCAGCAGTGAAGAAGCTAACAGGTCGTGGAAATTTCCCCACGTGGACACGTTGAAAGATTCCATTCATTACATAATGGTCAGTTCATGATGTCTTTTGTACTTATAGCTGAGTTTGATCCTTTTCTCGCAGAGCACATTCAATGATATGGAAATCCAAGATAGGGACAAACAAGTTATCTTTCTTCAACAATCTTTAATGAAATAGTAGAGCTTCTTCCTGAACGAATAAAAAGAATTGTCGTAAGTGAAATACAACAGGCCAAAAATTTTTCTGTAATAGTAGATTCCACTGTGGACATTTCGCATATTGATCAATTATCTTTCATATTAAGATACGTGAACGAGAATGGTGACCCTGTTGAACGTTTCCTTCTGTCTGTACCAAAACCGGGACAAAAGCCCGAAAAATTAGCTGAGGTCGTATTAAAAGTCCTGTCTGCAAATTCCATTGGTATTACTGACTGTAGAGGCCAGCTACATGTCAGGAACCTACATTGGTTTGCAGGCAAACATTAAAGAATGAAATCCGAAAGCGCCGTATGTGCCTTGTGCAGCACACTCTTCGAATTTAGTCGGCACTAGTTGTCGGGAAGCACGTTCATTTTTCAATGAAGTGCAAAACCTTTATAGTTGTTCTCTGCTTCTTCATAGCGCTGGGATAAACTTCTTTCTTTCATTAAACCAAGGAACAAAAAAGTAAAAAGTTTATCAAAAACATGTTGGTCAGTAAGAGAGGAGGCGTGTACAAGTCTATATGAAAACTGGGAGGGCGTTATCAATGCCCTTACGCATATTGCCAATAGTAAGTTTGAAAAACCAATTGCACGAAATGAGCCTTCAGCCTTATTGAATTAACTCAGGAGACTAGAAACAGTATTTATGATGACAGTTTGGAAGGACTTACCGCAGAGATTTAATAGTGTAAATCTTAAATTGCATAGTGTAAATATTGATGCTAAAATAGTGCATGAATTACATGAATCATTTGTAGGATTTATTGCATCTATTCGTGGATGTTGGACTGGTTCGAAAATAAATCTATGGAGATTTTGACTGATATATACTATGAATGCACCTATAAAACATCATGAAAACGCGAACTTCATGATGAGGAAAATGCGGACTCTGAAGAAGTTTTTCTGACCATGCGGACTCTGAAGAAGTTTTTCTGGCCAGAAGGGAAAAATTTAGAGTCGAAATATTTCTCGAGCACTCGACAATTTGTACGCCGAATTAGTGAGGAGGAATGAAAGCTATATATCGCTGTTGGACTTCTTCACAGTTTTCAGTAACTTTAAAAACAGTTTCACCTGACCATATTGCCGATCGTGCAGCGAAACTCCAAGCGTCATATGACACAGATTTAGAGCCTTCCTTCCCTAGCAAATGTGTACATTTCGCGGAAATCTTCTGAGATCAGTGATATACCAGCAGAAATGAGTAAATTTTTACAAAAAGGGAGGTTACAGTAGTCCGTGTTTCTGAATGTTGACATTGCTCTTGGAATGTTTCTCTGTATGGCACTTACAAACTGTTCAGCAGAACGCTCGTTTTCGGCTCTTAAAAGACTGAAATCGTACCTACGTTCTAGGTTATCTTAGGAGAGATTGAGCGCCTTGTCCATTCCTTACTTCGAAGCCGATCTCGTAACTGATAACCGTCTGGACTATGAAGATATGATCAACGAGTTTTCTGCCATCAAAGCCAGACGCATATTTTGCTGACTGGTGAGTTTCTTAATTTATTCATATTAGTTTTAAAAATTTAAGATTATAATATGTTTAATGTAACTTCGAGCAGATTCATTGGATTTATAAACTACGTATTACCTGTTTATTTTACAATTGCCGATGGCAGAACGTGTAACTAAACCTCGCTTACGTGCAGACGTGACCGAAGGCGCCCGACAGTACTAAACAATACGCGAATGACCCAGGCCCCTCGGCGGTTACAGTCAAGTCACGCTGATACTGTAGTATGTTACAACTGATGCTTATTCTTGGCGTCTGCTGAGATGTATAGTTATCGAGGAAATATGCATTATTAGAGAGTACGCTCAGAAGAAAAAGTGTTAATAAATATTGTAGTTCAGTTCCGTCGATAAATACGTAAAAGCTTTTTTAATACCGTTAGAAAGAGCTATGGTCAGAGCACTAGCTGCAGTACTAAACTGTTCAGCCCTTACGTGGATTAAGGGTATTGTTGTGGGGTGGCAGGTGGAAAATTTATTTTCTTTTGTATTGTTGCCGTTCTCTACATAGGCTCTCTAACTAGAGTGTTGGCAACTAGAAAGTGATTAGCAAAGACGTGATGCCTGTAATTAAAGTTCACTATGCCCACTCTGATGCAGAAATCAAGTTATTGACCATTGACGTTCATTACTCTGAGGATTTAGGATATCTGGGATTCATAGAAAATGCAGTTTACTATAACAATATTCACTATATACTGAAAACGATAAAGCGTAAAATTTCAAATGAATGTTTAACCAAGCAGTGCTACTGTCAGCTATTATACTATCAGAGCTGTTCGGAGTCTATTGCGCAGATCTTATTATCCCTAGAGAACAAAACCGTTCAATAACCGTTATCGATGTAAGTGTTCAAAGTGAATGCTCTCCAAAATTTGATGTTAATACTCATCAAATGCCACGCTAGTAATTATAGAAGGTCTGTCCTGCGGCGACACCTAAAAATTCGACATACACAAACTGAGAATAAATCACTGGAGTCTTTCCTCAATTAACACTTTACCCCAATTTGAACTCATTGTTAAGTGCATACCGAGGTACTTAATACAGCTTTCAAGGCTCTTCCTTGCAACTGCGCAAACGCGACGCGGCTTCTGACACGGAGTGCGCGCTGATACGAATCTAGAAGAGAACTGCGGTTTGACTCTAGCTCACACCGCTCTTATTTATATAGCCGCGGTGTGGATCGCAGAAGGCGAAGCCAACATTTGCCTTCCTAATTAGCCGCTCGGCTTGTAGAGCACCACTTGAAGTTATCAAATAATTAATTGCTTCATTCACTGAAGGCCAATAAAGCACACAGGTGCGTATCTGTAATAAAGTTCTGATGTGGCTAGGCTAAATACTTTTGGAGAAAGAATTATTTTAGTTGCACTGCACGCAATAGATGAGCCCTGAACTTGCCCTTTGGAGAGACAATACAGCTATAGTTTTATAGCTACCTTTTGCAGATTTCTCACATCTTTGTTATTATAGCGTATCTCCATTCTACCTTAATCTAAACATCTGAGATTTTTCTAATCGCTTACTTAATCTATCTTGCTACCATACTCGTAGGACACAAAACAGAAAATCATGAATTTAAACCAAAATATTGCTTTGTGAGATCCAGCATGCTGTTTACTTTAAATTAAAATGAAAAAGGAATCCGAATATAAATTTTGAAGTTTCTAGCTCCTTCCTTTTGCGCCGATGATTTTTACGGAAAATGTCCAAATTTCGAAAACTGTTAAAGTTACTAAACTGAAACTTAACACATTATCATTTTACCGTCATTCCTGACATGCTATTAACTTTTCAGATTATTTATTTTACTTTTAAGGTATTGCGCAACATTCGTGATGTCATAGCTAGGCTGGAACACAATGGAAAGAATAAGAATTCTATATGGCGTGACTAGGCTGCTTCCCTACATTGTGTACACTTATTACGCAGCATCTAGCTACACAGACCCTAATGCTTTAAACGTTAACTCTTAGATTGTATAACAAATATATTTTTTCCACACTATTCTGTAAATTTATGCAATAGCAAAACCAGTTCTGTGTTTGTTCGTCTGTATTTAGTTGTTAGTTCGTGCACCGAAATCTCTATTTCATTTTCACTTCTTACGATTCCCTATGGATTTACGTACACTCCTGGAAATTGAAATAAGAACACCGTGAATTCATTGTCCCAGGAAGGGGAAACTTTATTGACACATTCCTGGGGACAGATACATCACATGATCAAACTGACAGAACCACAGGCACATAGACGCAGGCAACAGAGCATGCACAATGTCGGCACTAGTACAGTGTATATCCACCTTTCGCAGCAATGCAGGCTGCTATTCTCCCAGGGAGACGATCGTAGAGATGCTGGATGTAGTCCTGTGGAACGGCTTGCCATGCCATTTCCAACTGGCGCCTCAGTTGGGCCAGCGTTCGTGCTGGACGTGCAGACCGCGTGAGACGACGCTTCATCCAGTCCCAAACATGCTCAATGGGGGACAGATCCGGAGATCTTGCTGGCCAGGGTAGTTGACTTACACCTTCTAGAGCACGTTGGGTGGCACGGGATACATGCGGACGTGCATTGTCCTGTTGGAACAGCAAGTTCCCTTGCCGGTCTAGGAATGGTAGAACGATGGGTTCGATGACGGTTTGGATGTACCGTGCACTATTCAGTGTCCCCTCGACGATCACCAGAGGTGTACGGCCAGTGTAGGAGATCGCTCCCCACACCATGATGCCGGGTGTTGGCACTGTGTGCCTCGGTCGTATGCAGTCCTGATTGTGGCGCTCACCTGCACGGCGCCAAACACGCATACGACCATCATTGGCACCAAGGCAGAAGCGACTCTCATCGCTGAAGACGACACGTCTCCATTCGTCCCTCCATTCACGCCTGTCGCGACACCACTGGAGGCGGGCTGCACGATGTTGGGGCGTGAGCGGAAAACGGCCTAACGGTGTGCGGGACCGTAGCCCAGCTTCATGGAGACGGTTGCGAATGGTCCTCGCCGATACCCCAGGAGCAACAGTGTCCCTAATTTGCTGGGAAGTGGCGGTGCGGTCCCTTACGGCACTGTGTAGGATCCGTGCGTCGCTGCGATCCGGTCCCAGGTCGACGGGCACGTGCACCTTCCGCCGACCACTGGCGACAACATCGATGTACTGTGGAGACCTCACGCCCCACGTGTTGAGCAATTCGGCGGTACGTCCACCCGGCCTCCCGCATGCCCACTATACGCCCTCGCTCAAAGTTCGTCAACTTCACATATGGTTCACGTCCACGCTGTCGCGGCATGCTACCAGTGTTAAAGACTGCGATGGAGCTCCGTATGCCACGGCAAACTGGCTGAGACTGACGGCGGCGGTGCACAAATGCTGCGCAGCTAGCGCCATTCGACGGCCAACACCGCGGTTCCTGGTGTGTCCGCTGTGCCGTGCGTGTGATCATTACTTGTACAGCCCTCTCGCAGTGTCCGGAGCAAGTATGGTAGGTATGACACACCGGTGTCAATGTGTTCTTTTTTCCATTTCCAGGAGTGTATTAATACCGAACATATTTCTTCTTTATCTACTACAGAGTTTAATTTTAATTTTTAACGCATCTGTAAAAATGTGTATTAATTTCTAATATTTGACACGTTCGCTTCAATTTTTAGATGGTAACACAACTTGTTTATTTTCGTTTTCAACGGTTTCGTGTAAAAGAACATATTAAAAGTGAATGTATAACAAAAATCCTTTGTTTCCTACACGCTCTACTGAATTCTTAGGTCATAAAAGAAAATTTATTGTTCTTCTGTTCGTTTCTGTCGTCGTTCGACACCAAATGTGTTAACACAATTCTGTTCTAAGTTTGTTTTATCCGCTGCCATACACCAAGTACAGTTCAGGAACCACATTAAATTTTGGTTGAGCTCGACTAGAGCGCTGACGCGTCCTTCAGAACAACAAACAGCAGAGTACGGAAACAGCTCACAGCGTTCGCACCCAAAACGACAATTGTGAAGTGGTCGGGAGATAGTTATTATTTAAAACATGTTTTTTTCGGAGGGGGAGAGGGGGTGCATATAATTTGGCGTGCCTAGGGGTGCAAAATTTTTAAATCCGCCACTGAGACTGGCCTACACCTGGTAACTTCTTACCGTAGCCGTGCCCAGTGTATCTTGTACAGTAAAATGTATTATCTTCACGTGACGTAATTTCCTGTTCTGTCAATTAACGTCAGCCCTGGACACCGTCCTGATGAGTCCCACCCATACATTGTCGTCAGCAGGGAATACAACAATCTCCCTATCCCCGTACGCCATTTTACGGCGTGATGCTCCAAAACTCAACTGAACTGACTTGAGCTAACTTCCACACTAAACCGCTTGGGCTCTGGCTCTCTGTTGTATGTAGCAGTTAATAAAGGTAGTTTTCATATGGCACTATTAACATGATTGGTAAATAAAGTTAAAATTATCTTCTGCAGTTCTGTAAGAAACAAATATACAATTCTTAAAAATGTATTGATACAATTGGTGTGAACCGCATTTTGGCAGACACACGCTTTTTAATATGAAATTTAATAAAACGTTCATTTAAAACAGTCGACTAAGAAAAGTTTTAACTTCTGTTGTAATGATGCGATTATTTCACTACCATTCCATAATAACTGGTTTTGGTAACTGACATTAAACAACTGGTGTTAAATGTGTAACCTACCTGTAATTTCTAACGCAAGATCTGTGTTGCAAGTGTTGCAGCTTCGAGATATTGGTTTTAACGTTGTCAATGCCGTTACGTCATGCAGCTCAAATCATATTGTTTCTCTACTGATAACAATATTGACCAGGTTCTAAATACCACTATTTTCCAATGGTTTACTGAAACACAAATCTTCGTAATATGAAAACAAGCTAAACCAAGCCTACTGAGGGATTTTTATGTTGAACGTTAATTGCATTGTTTCGCGGAAAAGACTTGTTTACTCAGGAACTTTTCAGGAAAGTCCTTGAAGGAGCTATTGAAATGCGGTTAGAATTTTCCGTGTATCTTGTTCTCCTTGTATTGTGAACTACCTAAGCTTAGTGTCCGTTCGTCAGGCATCGTCATTTCAGTCAATGAGTCTCTTTTGGTGTCACAAATTTTAGTATGTCTTCAGTATCATCCTGTCACTTACTTATCCTTTCACGCTTAGTCAGGATAAGTTCTACCGTCTGTGCTTCAAAATGAAAACTCATACATTCTAGTAAATTTCCTTAATGTTCCTGGAATGATCACCCTGCAGTGGAGCGTGCTCTCGCTGGAAACTTCCTACCAAATTAAAACAATGTGTCGGACCAGAATTCGAACTGGAACCTTTGTCTTTCGTGAACAAGTGCTCTACCGACTGAACTGTCCTTTTCTCAGTTGCAAAATATATCATTTCTTCTCTTATACTTATTAATAACAACAATAAATTAAAACTTACACCAAGCAATACCCTTTTTCTGTTACTCTCTCGTATGTCGCCTGAAAAAAGTCTGCATTGGTAAGTTTATTTCTTGTGTAACTTTAAATTATTTTCCTATCTTGTTCCATCAGATGATTTTGTTACTGACTTAAATTGCGTTCACTTCAATGTCATTTTTCTTTCTAAATCTGCCTGGAGAATTACACTCAGGTAATTTTACAGTGACAGCGTATATCTGGCACCCAAATCCAGTTTAAGACTCGAGTGTATCCAGCAAATCGATGTTTATCATATCTATGATTCTCGTGGCGATAGAGACTTTTTTCCTCGTCTGGTCCCAACTGATATGACTCACAACTCCACTTTCGTCAGTACCTCTTCTCCTGCCTTCCAAAGTCAAAGGTCCCAGGTTCGATTCTTGGTCCGGCATACAGTTTTAACACACCAGAAAGTTTCTTTGACGTTCCTATACAGAGCATTAGTAGTCTATATTAATACATATTTTTCCGTTTCCGTAGACAGCTCCCTCACGTGTCCACCATTTTCTTGCTTTGCGTATTCGGTTATCTTGTTTTTCTAGTTAAGTATATTTCTGTCTTCGTTTTATCACATTTGGATTCTTGTGCTTTCTTCTTCCACTAATAAACAAAAGTAATTTCTTATCACAGATCTTTTGTCACTCTCTTTGGTGTCCTTTTGGCAGCATACCAAACCATAAAATTTCGTTGCTTGTAAGCTCTAATCCTCTTTAATTTAACTAACCTCAGAGTTTTGAAAGAACCACATGGTCACAATCATGTGAACTTCAGTTTCTGTTCCTATTTATCAGGTACTCAGTATTCAACTTAGTGGTGTGTGTGCTGCCTATATTTCTTTAGTTCATTTCCTGCTGCCCATCTAAAACTGACTATATTGTGAGAATAACATATTGCTGCTCTTTACAAAATCTTACAGTAGGTGATTTGCTTACAAATTCCTCATGTCTGGTATGAAACGTCGAGTGTATATCTGTGCCCTGTGAGTGTAGAGTTGTGTGTGTTGGTACTGTTATGAATGATGTTGGACGGAAGGAAGCAATGGGTAAAGTCTGCTGCAAGCATACACGATACACATAATACGTTTCTTACACGATGTGCCTATATCATAAACTATTTTCATGTCGTGTCAGTTCACAGGCACTCCCGAAACCATTAAAATGTAATCAAGCACTGAGGTAATTTTTGTAGCTGTAATGACTATAAAAAAAATTAGTATTTCTTTCACCAGATGCGTTTCGCTTTATTAAAGTAAAACATCATCAATGGTCTGTAATTGAAGATTTTTACAGTTTGATTTTTTAGATCAAAAGATGTTCGTTAACAATTACTAATGGTAATTTTTGTTTTGTTTTTCGCTTATATCAGGAAATACCATCTGCTAGCACGTGTTTAGTTTCTTTCTTTATTAGAGTTTGTTCATATGGTCTAATTTTTCGCTGCTTTGCAGAACTAATCGTTTATATTTCACATTCTACACAGCACACTATGTCGTACACCACTGTTCACTGTTTATTTGTATACTTCTATGTGTGTATTCCTTGTAGGTTGTTTTCCTACTATTCTGAACTATCTAAGCTTGGTGCCCGTGTCACTCTTGGTGTCACACACGTTAGTATGTCTATATAAATAAACACGAAAGAGAGGTGTGCGAAAAATATGCTGTGTAAAATGTAAAAAATTCATAGTCTTGCAATGCAGTGAAAAATTCGACCACAAGTATCAATGTCTAATGAAGAAAGAAATGAAACACGTGCTAGCAAACGGTGTTTCCTGATTAACGCGAAAAAACAACAAAAAATTACAATAAATAAAAACCATTGAATTGTAAATATATTTAATTAAAGACCACTGATTGTGCTTTACTTCAACAAAGCGAAACGGAACTGGTGAGAAAAACAAGTATTTTCTCGTAGGTGCAACGACGGTACAAAAATAACATCAGGAATTGTAAAGCAACTACGGACAATATGGACACATAAATTAAGAATTTAACTGAGGACGCTGCTGCAAGGACTAGAGATCAATAAGTTCACGCCACCATTTCATTCCAAGTCCTGCTGTTTAATATTTACTTCACCAGCACGATTCGAACAAACTGCCACCTGGCTCAGAATCGACTCACTTATGTGGCTAAGCGACGTATCCATGTACTTGGCTTAATTCTTCAAAATGTCATGCTAAGTTACACCACAACTACATTTCTGCCCTAAAGCATACTATTCATTGGTACTTTGCGCAATCCGGTAACTCGATCCTAAATCTCTTCTGCTGTCCTTGTAGACCAATTGAATGAAGGAAGATTAAAGTTTAATAAACCGGTGAGGACGGGGTCAGTAGAGATGGAGTGAAAGATGAGGTTGGGGAAGTACGACTATGGATATTTACCTTTTAATGGAAACATCCCGCCAGTTTTCTCACTTAAATGTAGGGAAACGCGGAGTATTTGCTTCCTTTCTCTTCCTGGGGATAAATTTCGTTCTATTTCCCAGCGGAAGTAATGGTGCTCTTCCAGACTTCACAGTTTTCTGTATTTGGGGACTCGAGATTTCTTGCATACGAGGCTTTGGTAAATAGCCGATTGAAGCTTGAATCCTGTAGTAATTAATTCTTCAAGGATTCATTTGAATCAGTTATCTTGAGAAATCTTCGCTCCTTCATGGCGCTTATAGAACAGACCTGTACGGTAGCGATATGCCCTTATTCCACTTTTCCAAAAGGCTTACTGACAATTGCTCAACTGTTGTAGGTTACAGACGGTGTGGTTGGGCACTGCAAAAGGGCTAGGGCTACTTCGTGTACAGCTTTGTTTATCTGTCAAACTCTCGAAACATATTAAGCCTACGGAAATGTCTGTGTTTAGCTGCCACGCCCTTCTGCCATTAGCATAGTTCTTTCTAACATTTCTTGGTTCTATTTTACAACGTCATCCCTGCTGTTACAGTACTTTCCGTACGGATCTCGTACAATCTGCAAAGAATTTGGACAAGGTGTACAGCAGTAACTACTACGGAGTTTTTTGGGGGAGGAGAACAGATAGCGAGGTCATCGATCTCATCGGATTAGTGAAGGAATTCGGCCGTGCCCTTTCAAGGGAACCATCCCGGCATTTACCTGGAGTGATTTAGGGAAGTCACGGAAAATCTAAATCAGGATGCCCGGACGCGGGAGTGAACCGTCGTCCTCCAGAATGCGAGTCCAGTGTGCTAACCACTGCGCCACCTCGCTCGGTGGGTTTTCCGGAAGCTGAAATCTGAATCCTGGCCCGTCATTCATCTCGCGATCCTGATTAAGAGAAGCAAATAACGCCAGGTGATGTTAACAAGCCGGTGCTGCCCAACCAGCCCTCATGCATATATTCAGAGAGCAAGCACCACTTTTTGCGAGTGCTCCGTTTCAAGGTGTTCCACAATCATCATCCGATGCCGCGACCTGCCACACGGCTCATTCATGGCTGAACTGTACGCAGTGGATCCTCTTCAGTCTGCGATGAAGGCAAAGCTTTCCGACGATTTATTCCCAACCTACACTTCCGTTTCGTTTTGACGTCGGATTTAAAAAATGAAAAATGTGTGTGAAATCTTATGGGACTGCTAAGGTCATCAGTCCCTAAGCTTACACACTACTTAACCTCAATTAGCCTAAGGACAAACACACACACCCATGCCCGAGGGAGGACTCGAACCTCCGCCGGGACCAGCCGCACAGTCCATGACTGCAGCGCTTTACACTGCTCGATCGGCCGTCGGATTTAGTTGCACAGGTATTCCTGCACACAGACGCTACGACAAACCTGAAAAGTTCAGTTGAAAGAATAGCTTTGACTGAAGTAAACACTTTGACCTTCGTAGGCTTGTTTTGAGAACCATAAAAAACACAAAAGGAGCAACGCGTCAAGTGTTTAACGAGTAGACTCCGTAAAGGAGCTAATACAACCACACACCTCTTCAATGATTTCAGGATTGAGCCAGATGGTTATAAAAATTCCTGCAGATGTGTACTTCAAGTTACTCTCCACTGTGAAGAGTAAACCCATGTCCCATCAGAAGAGACTGAGAGCAATACTGAAATTCGTCGCTCCTGCGTCTTGATTCGAGTTTTTCTACAGGGTGACCAGAACTCCACAGACTTTACAGAAGTTGTTCAGTATTTTGGTATAAAAACTCACGGGCCCCGGAGGCTCTTTACAGAGCAATAATGTAAGCTTTAGCGTCACCCTTGTTTCTGTGAAAATACCGCCGCGACAGTAAAAAAGAATGTAATATGCAATCACCAAATCGTACGACACACGACACAGACTAATGCAACAACCCCCACACAAGAAACGTACGCCTTCATCACAGTGTGTTCTATCCGTTCTGTTAGTGTACACTACAGCACGTGGGAACTGCAGAACTGTTCATTTACAGGTATTGCTCAAAATGTCGACCACCATGACCACGGCAGAGCGTACAACGACTCACCATTGTCTGTCTTATACGGTCAAGGAATC
Organism: Schistocerca gregaria; assembly: GCF_023897955.1. NCBI lineage: Eukaryota > Metazoa > Arthropoda > Insecta > Orthoptera > Acrididae > Schistocerca > Schistocerca gregaria. The sequence continues at coordinate 478,315,979 of NC_064926.1, forward strand.
CAAGAGTTTGGTGTACTACTTCCTTAACTGCGATAATCCTAGAAACCAGGTCTATGCGAGTATTGGCCAGAACCACGTAATATAGGCTCTTCACATGCTCCCAGAAGAAGTCCATTGGTGTCATGTCTGGTGATCGAGCTGGCCATGGAGAAGCACCACCGTGACCAATCCATGGTCGCCAAACTTTACTTCAATGTGGTTCCCAACATCGAGTGCGAAGTGTGCTGACGCGTCATCATGTTGAAACCACATCAGCTGACGAATTCTCAGCGGCACATTTTCTAGGAACTGTGGGAGGACATTTTAAAGCAAAGTTTTGTACACAACTCCCTTCACTATATAAACAAGTAGGTAATGTCCAATCACAAAATCGTTGACAGTACCCTACATGCACAGCACATTTCTGTTGATAGGATCTACACTCCACCGGGTGCGTATTTTCGTGTTCCCATACATGGCTGTTTCTACAGTGGGTCCCACCTTCCTCCTGATGGATGATATCGCACGGAACCACTGAGCTGCCATCGCGGAGAAACAGAAGATATCAGGCGAAAGGATTGGCCTGCCTGTTCTCCAGATCTAAACCCAATCGAGCTGGTCTAGGATGCTCTCGGTCGACGTATCGCTGCTCGTCTTCAAACCCCTACGACACTTCAGGAGATCCGACAGCCGCTGGTGCAAGAATGGGAGGCTATACCCCAGCAGTTGCTCGACCGTTTGATCCAGAGTATGCCAACCCGTTGTGAGGCCTGTGTACGTGTGCATGGTAATCACATCCCATATCGATATCGGGGTACATGCCCAGGAAAAAGTGGCGTGTTGTAAGCACATCTGTTTCAGGACGGTTTTCTCAAGTTATCACCAATACCATGGACTTTCGGATCTGTGCCGTGTGTGTTCCCTATGTGCCTATGCTATTTGCGCCAGTTTTGTGTAGTACCACGTTGTGTGACACCACACTCTGCAGTTATCCTTAATTTATGAACATGAGTGTAGATGCAGAACTGTCTTCTGTGGCGTGAAAGTATTCTCTTATATACCGACGTAAAGAGAAAAAAATGGAAACCAAATCGCAACACCAAAACATAATTAATGAGAAATAATATAATTTCCAGAATACGTTTGTATAGGTATCATATTACAGTACAAGTTCACAGATTAGTGAAAGCACGAAATACGCCATTGCAAATGTGAAAATTTTGTACACTAATAACCGCTGTAACCGCCAGAATGTTGTATGCACGCATGCAAACGTGTTGTACAGTTGCCGAACGTCAGTTTATGGAATGGAATTCCGACGGTCAAAACAGGGTAGGTTAATGCTGTTTGTGAATGACGCTAGGGTTTTCGTCCGATGATGTCAGACATGTGCCCGACTGGAGACAGATCTAGTGACTGAGCAGGCCACGGTAACATGCTGAATGTCTGTAGAGCATGTAGGGTTACAACAGCGTATGTGGTTTAACGTTATCCTGTTGGGAAACACCCTCTGGAAAGCTATTAATGAGTGGCAGCACAACAAATCAAATCACCAAAATGACGCACAAATTTGCAGCCAGGGTGCGTGGGATAACCGCGAGAGTGCTGCTGCTGCCATAAAGAAAACACACCCCAGACCATAACTCCAGGTGTAGGTCCAGTGTGCGTAGCACAGATACAGACAGTTTAACCAATACCCGGTCATCACTGCACCGAAGAATAACCAGATTTTATTAGAAAACACAACAGACTACCCTGCCCTTCAATGAGCTCCCGCTTGAAAACACTGGAGTCGCAAATGACTGTGATTTGGATTTAGTGGAATGAGCGTCTGGCTCAGAGTTGTTCTTGGAGCAACCGATTTGTAACTGCGCCACTGTGGTGCCAACTGCTGCTCAAATTGTGAGAAAGCCATACGCTGAACGCCATGGTTTTCATCTCGGTAGTGCCCCATGAGCGCCCAGAGCCGAGCCTTCTTGCGACCGTACAATCTCGTGACCACCGCTGCCAATAGCCATGTACCGTGGCTACATTCTTGCTAAGTCTTTTGCAGTATAGCAGAAGAACATCCAGCTATTTGCAGCGCTATTACTCGACCTCGCGCAAACTCAACGAGGTATTGATAATGGCGTCTTTGTCGTCTTTACATTCTCGACCTCGTCCAGTCTTAAAAGTAACTGACGCTCACCACTGTTACAGCGTGTGTTAAAAGCAAACATGATTTGCGTCCTCAAAGTGGCACGAAATTTGAATATACTCCGTCTTTCAGATGTAGAAACACGCTTACCAACTTTCGTTTATGTAACACACCTCTTTCAAGGTGTAGTGATTTTTTTTTCGTAAATGTATGTGATACCTCGGCTCCTGTGAGGCCATCTCTGGAGCTACTTGATCAAGAAGTAACGGCTCCGGACACGGGAGCTGACTAAAGCCGGAAGAGCGGTGTGCTGACCACATGCCCCTCCATATCCACATCCAGTGGCCCCTATCGGCTGAGGATGACATGGCGGTCGGTTGGTGCCGTTGGATATTCTGAGACCTGTTCGGACGGAATATGTGACCCACCCCGAGCTCGCCGTTACCAACACTCGATTTCAACTGCCAATTGAAATCTAAATATATGTCCACTCTACCTTGGAAGCCAGTGTCTGCCATATGATGTATGATACTGTAACTCTACATGTTGCACAACTCCTTCTTGGTTTTACTATTTTTTTATGTCGGTGTATATTGGGTGTGCTAGCATACCTTACACAGCCGGTGTCTTGCATTCTAACACGGAAGGGTCCAGTTACCTATGTACAGACGCAAACGTGCTGTGAATTGGTTGCCATCGGTGCGGAAACATCGCATCGTAGCGTCGCTCTGTATGTCTCTCTTCCATTGCATTCAGTGAACCTATACAAGAGGTGTCTATCGGTCATATTTTCATCAGCAAACTTATTCATACTACAGATGTGTATCACTGGTAACGCGCAGCTAACACTGCCGGAAAGCAAAACCCTAGATAGAATCGAGCAGTACTGAATGTAATCCTGACGACAAGGAGGTAAGGAGGGCATTACTGCTGCCAACAGCAGGTATAGTGAGAAAAGTGAAACAAGACCAACACCGCGTAACGCTGACGTTTGCTCTGCTGTGCAGTATTTTCAATGCAATGGAGATACAAAGTTAACTGGGGCAAGAAACCAAGTAAAGTAAAATAATTATGTAACGAGCTGCCGGGTGCAGTGAGTCCCTTATACAAAAGTAATCGGAAGCTCACCCCGAAAAACGTAGAAAAGATTGTTTGTGGATCACTTCTCGTCCACCCTGCTATTGTTTCTCCAGCCTCGGGCAGCATCTTGATGCTCCAGAAAATGAAACAATTGATATCACAGCTATGACGGTCAGTAAATGTCGTGCAGACGTACTTCATCGAAATTTGTTTTTATTTCACTTCTTTTTTTATGATTGCATCGTAAATTGTTCTCTTTTCTTGTGACAATGTCCATCCCTGTATCCGACTCTTACTATTTCAGTTTTTCCACAATTTTGAGTAAGTGGCTTCTCGTTTTCCTCTTTCCTCCCTATATTCATTAAACTAGATTCCAGAGTATGAAGTTTATTGACTCTGTCAGTGGTGTCGGTTTTATCACTACTTAACACGCGCAAATATATGAAGAAGTGATAGCTCCATTTCTGAAACATCAGTAAGCGACTGTCAAATGTCCGACCTTTGTATCTGCACAGTGAGTATGCAAACGTACCTCACCACTTAGTGCGCAAATGGACAAAACATCTGAACTGTCTTCTCAAACGCCGGCCGGGGTGCCGAGCGGTTCTAGGCGCTACAGTCTGGAAAAGCGTGACCGCAAGGGTCGCAGGTTCGAATCCTGCCTCGGGCATGGATGTGTGGAATGTCCTTAGGTTAGTTAGGTTTAAGTAGTTCTAAGTTCTAGGGGACTGATGACCTCAGACGTTTAGTCCCATAGTGCTCAGAGCCACACTTTTTTGTCTTCTCAAGCCCAGGCTGCCAAAAAGACATTCTAAATAAATATGACCCTGGCCCTGTAACGCAGCTAATATCAGGTGCGGATCGTAACAAGAATCATTAGAAATGCTGCTGTCATGTACCTAGAATGCATGAACTAATAAAAGTGAGCGAAAGTTTGGGGTGTATTCTAGAAAGACAAAACAGCTATTCCCTTTGTTATTCTACTTATAATTTATCAACTGTTGCTTTCAGGGGTCAAGTGATAAACAACAATCATGTTCAATTACTTTTGACACTCAGTAACAGAATATTTACTTCTTGGACATATTGAAATAACGATATTAAAAATCGTTATTTCTACACATGAAAATATTTTATTACAGGAAACAATAATTATTAAAAATCCTCATCAGCTCATTTAAATATACATTGACGTAACTGGTCAATGCACTGAGTTGGTGGAGAAGAAATTAAGTTTTTGTACCAATGAAAAAACCCTCATGTACTCAATGTGAGGACAGGTTAGTATCCTAGCTTTCGATATTCAATGGTCAATGAGTACCCAAGTTGGAATGATCAAATTTAGACTCAACATTTACTGTGGCCTAACGCGCGATCGTACATTACCAAGAGGCATCTGCAACGGCATTGTCTCTGTGCTGGATCTGTAACGCTAATTCCCTACTCTGGCCTTGACTGAATTCACTCAGTCGCAACTTTCGTCCGTTCTGTAGAACATTTATCTTTCCCTAATCAAAATAATGGCTATTGCACACTCGCTATGGGTTGGAGCAACGTGCACAATTTCTTTGCCCACAAGAATTCCCGCAGGAATAATTAACTAGCACTTTGCTATCTGTCGCCATGATATGTGAAGCGTATCGTCCTCACTTCCCAGAAAGCCAAGCTCTCAACGCCCTCGCTTATTTTCACGCACTTGCGTGGTTCGCCATGAGACGAGAGAGACAGAGAGCAATTTTAGGCCTCAAAATGCTTATATAAAATGGGGATCTCCCCACTGTGTTGCGTCCGCGTCACCAAGTATGGCTTCAGCCAATCACCGACTTGCTAGAGGCGAATAAACATATTTATTTTTCTTGCTGGGTCGCAACCTAGCCCTGTTAATGACGTGCAGCCGCTTACCCTCAGTCCCAGTCTTATTTACGTTAAAACGAATAATGTATTGTTCTGGCCTCATCCTTTTCTGCGCTGAAGCTCGCCATTCTCTTGATTAATGAGAGTTGTACAATATCATTAACCACCTGCTCGGTTCATCTCCAAAATGGATTTCGCTTTAACTTGTTTGCTCCATGCCATTGTCCTTATGGTAGATATCGTTCTGTTAGTTTTCGTTACATGAGAACAACTGCAATTGCCTTTTGTTGATATAATATAATTGGTATTTTCTGGGGATCTTATACTGTATCATCCTGTCATTATGGATCAAGCTCATGTTAGGTCCGTAAAATCTGAACACCTTACACGACTAGTGTACACGCTTACGTCTGGACAGGTGCATAGGCACAAATAATCGAATTTCGCTTATCTTGTGGTGGCCTGTCCAGTCATGTTGGCCGGCACAGATTCGCTGTGCCACGCCAACTCCATTTCACATGTACAGGCCACACGAACAGGTACGTCAGAGTGGTACACTGGTATGTGTGTGGGGCTACTACCAGCGGAGGAGAGGTAACTAACTAGACATGGGTCAAGCTGAAACAGCAGTATGAGAGACAGAAAGTTACAGTGCATCCATGTCGCATTGCCATAATTTGTTCATTTGTTGTGATCCGCAGACCACATCAAGAATTAGAAGAATTGTTGTAAAAGTCAAACTAAATATAAAAAAGGCAAATAAATCAAGGAAACTTATTTCTGTACTGTATTAACGACTGTTGTACTTACTAAATAAGTTTGGAGCCAAACATAAAGGTAGCAGACAATGAATCCCTCACCACAGAAAGTACACCATAGTGCCCTACCTGCTGTCTACAGATGGCGTGCTTGCAAGCTGCAATTGGCGAGGCGCAGGGCAATCTATATTGCTAACGTACTGTCCTGGAGCCTAGTACTGTCTGTAGATAGGAATGGCTTCAAGGATCAACAGAAATTGAGTTTCAATGTTCCTCGTAATTACTCACTGGATTTTTAAAATTCGAAATGCTGTCATTAATACATTTCGCTTAGGAACCACGATGATAGATACGAGAAATCAGGGCTAAAAGGGGTGCATATACACAGTCGTTTTTGCCTCGCTTTATCTGTGAGTAGAAAAGGAAACTACTGGTTGCAGTACAGGATACCCTCAGCCACGCACCGTACGTGCGGAGTATGTATGTAGACGTAGATGTAGATGTAACTACACGCTACCATAACAAAGTAAAATACGTTTATTCGTTACCTTAAATCCCAGTCTTCTCAAAATGGTATCTCTCTTATTAAATCCATTTCATTCAGTGCATGGTGACAACATTCCTATTGTGATAAAAATATATTCACTCAGATAAATAAAATAATTCCCAAGAGCACCATGTTTGTGTCGTTCCTGTACAAGCTCACTGCCACGACACCCCACTGCAGCTCCCCATCTCCCTTCCTCGCGATCGACATCCTGCATCTCCACAGAGTAAAGACAGCGCTCCGTCTCTGATGACGCTGTGCGAGCTTAACTAAACGATACAAATACTACACGCGTGTCCTAAAACATCCTCAGACAAGAAAATTCCATTTTTACTATCGAGTCTATTCACAACACAGTCTGCAGACAATAGCCACATATACCAAGGAATTTACCTGAAAAATTATATCATTGTGTGACACACTGTTCAGAAGATATGACGTCATGGAAATTTAGATGCGAGAGAAACTAGTTTATGCTGAACAAGGCGCGCAGCAAAATTTCGACATCAGGCATGACGTTTTAATTTATTACTTTTTTGCTACTTACTCTGTTCAAAACATACTTTCGAGACACTATCTAAATACTTCACTGAATGCACCTGCAAAAGTGACATAGTTCAGGCGATGTGACATGATAAGCATTGAGATACGTGAAAATATTGTTTTTACTTAAAATTGAGTGCACGTTCCCCAGAATATATTAACCCTGTGTTTCATAATGAGAGCATTTATTGACTCCCAACAAACTTCAAGCATAATTCGAAATGTTTTCTAAACTTTTTCTCTCTTATATGCTTAACGTCAAATATTTAACACGTCGTCCTATTTTTAATTAGACGTTTGCAGCTGTTTTACACCACATGGGAGTTCGATTTTGTAAAGAATCGGGGGTTTAGTAGACGAAAACAAAAATAATTTTAACAGCACAATTAATAACAAATATTTATTAAAAGAGTATACACAATAAACACTCAGCTTTAGTTTGATGACGAGGTGTGGCACTGAATGAACAGTTGCGAACACTGGTGTTACCTAACTTATTGAACGATGACTAACTAATGGAATATAAGTTCAGGCAGGTCTGCTGTCAGTGAGAGAATATATTCAGCCTCAGTTAATAGATACACTCTGCGACACTCGACAGTAGCTGCGGCAATGTCCATATTTATTGATACCAGCTGGCGACTCGTTGATAACTGCAACTGCAGCACCCGGATAACTGCAATTGGGCAGTAATTGGCCAAGTGAATGTCTGCGGCTGTGTAAATCTGTGTTCGGCGGAAGTACGTTCGTCTGGAAACGACAGGGGTTGCTCAAAAATATATAAACACCGCGAGAAATGCAAGCTTGAACATAAATTCAGATGCTAATCCATGGCTGAGGCTTTCGCTGTTCAATTTGATCACGATCGGCTCCTCTGGAACGTCCACAAAACGCTTCAAGTGTCGGAGTTTGTGGGAACACTGTTATGTGTAGTGCTGAGTGCATTGTGTCAGAGCTAAGTGAATCAAAACGTGGACAAATTGTTGGCTTTCGTATGGTGGGAGTGTGCATCAAATAGGTAGCCGAAGTATTTGGTGTTTCAAGAATGACCGTATCGAAGATTTGTTTCACATACAGACAAAGCGAAAACAAAAGTAAAAAGGGTCCGCTAACTCACGACGTGGACGAAAGTATGTGTTGAATGATCGTGACAGGCTCCGATTAAGAGGATTGTGACGAAACAGTAAGAGGACGACAGCTCCTAAAGCCCTGCAGAACTGAATGTCGCACTTGCTAACCCACAAGCAGTAAAAGAACACGAAGGGAGCTCCGCAGGCAGGGAAATGTAAAACGAGCTAGAATTCCAAAACCAATCAGCGCTGATGCAAATGCCCGCAAAACAAAAATGTGGTGCCTACGCCATAAAGCATGGGCTACAAAGCATCGGGAGACAGTCATTTTGTCGAATGAATCTTTTTTGGCACTGTTTCCAACTTTTGGCCGAGTTTATGTCCCAATAGGAAAATATGGGTTGGATGACGATTTGGAAGTACACATCGGGGTATTCGATGAACACCATGGTTAGTCTACAAGGTCACATAATTGACAAGGATCGGGTGGTCATTTTGGCTGAACAGGTGCATCCGATGGTACAATGTTTGTTGCCCAACCGTTACGCTGTGTTCCAAGGCGACACAGGTACTGTTCATAAGACTCGCATCGTTCAGAACTGCTTCTGTGAACACCAGGATGAAATGTCGTATGTCTCCTGGCCACCACAATTACCATAACTGAATATTATCGAAGCTTTGCACTCTACTTTCGAGTGACCGGTGTGTATTCGCGAGTCATCTCCATCATCGTTGCCGGAACTTGCAGCTATTTTGCTAGACGAAAAGTATAGGAATCCCTCGAAACCCATACAGGACCTGTGTGTATCCATTCCGAGACGACAAGAAACTATTTTGAATGTCAACGGGCTTCCTACACCATATTAGCCATGGTAATGTGTTTTCGTTGCTTCCCTATTTTCGTTCGCCCCTGTATTTGGCGGATGAAGGAAGTGGTTCCCTCTGTGGCATCAAACCTAGCTATTGGCGGATGGATCAACAGGTTGTATGTCGTCCTGCGGAAGTTAATGTGGTTCCTGTTACGAGCCCCGTCTATGTTTAAATGCTTATACCAGTTAAATTTAACACAGCAAAACAACTGTAAATAGTGGGTCGTCTCTACAGTACACAACCACATGCTAAATGTGGTGTCTGTTCTTTCTGACCTGTCGGAAAGAACAGACACCATTTTCTTCCTGCAGCCACTATGAATCAAGACACAAAGGAATTAATGACTTTAGGTGTCTTCCTGCAGCCACTATGAATCAAGACACAAAGGAATTAATGATTTTAGGTTCTTTCTGACCTGTCGGAGAGAACAGACACCATTTTCTTCCTGCAGCCACAATGAATCAAGACACAAAGGAATTGATGACTTTAGGTGCCAGTGGGCATTGATTTAAATCAATGAGGAAAGTTGAAAAATTTTTCGGATCGGGATTCGAACACAGGTCTCCTGCTTACTAGACAAATGGGCTGACCACTGAGACATAAGGACACAGTGGTCAGCGCCACTGCACATACTACCCTAACTCACCTCTTGTCAGACTCAAATTCTCAGTTTATCCAAAAACTACTGAAGTAGCGCCCCTTTTCCATTATGCGCATTTCTCGTGTCTTTTCGCTAATTCCTGGCATAAATTTTCAATTTTACCCATTGATTTAAAACAAAGCCCACTGGCAGCTAATGTCATTTATTAGATTAGATTAATTATTCATTCCATAGACCCACAAAAGAGGGAATCCTCCTGGGTGTGGAACATGTCAGACAAACACATTACAAAAATGTAACTAGAAAAACTTGAGTTTCATTAATTTTAGTGATCCTCAGTCAATAATCAGTAAAATTATGTACATGAATTAAAATTAAACTTCTAATATTTACAGGTTTAATACTTAGAGTTGCTTTCATTAAATCCACCATTCACACAGTAGCTAGTTACTTGGCTATTACAACCAAGTATTGTCAAAAATTAAAGTAAATTATTCATTTCAATGATTCTCAGTTAAGAACAGTCAAATTATGTACAAGATTTAAAATTAAACTTTGGCTGTTACAACCAAGTATTCTCAAAAATTAAAGTATAATAAATTTTCATTAAAATGGTCTACTGCACTTATGGGAAAATTAATGGGTGGAATAGGAGGAGTTGGCCACCAAAAATTCTTTTAAATTATGTTTAAATTGTACTGTGTCTGAAACTAAACTCTTAATTGTTGCTGATGACTTACTGAAAATATTCGTTGCTGAATACTGGACTCCTATCTGCGAAAGAGTAAGTCATTTTAAATCTTTATGTATATTGTTCTTATTCCTAGTACTGATACTGTCTACTAAGCAGTTAGTTGTAAAACGGGGTGTGTTATTTACAACTAACTTCATTAAGGAATAAATATACTGAGACGCTGTGGTTAGTATGCCCCATTCTCTGAATAGGTTTCGAGCTGATGTTCTTGGATTTACACTACACATTACTCTTATTATACGCTTCTGTATTCTAAAACTTTTTCCTCGGTTTGTGGAGTTACCCCAAAATATTATACCATATGACATAATGGAGTGAAAATAAGCAAAATATGCCGGTTTTATCATATTTATATCTCCCATGTCTGACATGATTCGCATTGCAATCACAGACATGTTTAGGCGCTTTAGCACTTCATTAGTATGTCGCTCCAAGCTGAATTCATTATCAAGCTGTAACCCCAAGAATTTTACACTCTCAACTTCTCCTATTTCCATGTCATCATATTTCATACACACACTAGGACGAAATCTCTTGGAAGTTCTGAACTGGAGTAGTAGGCCTTTTCAAAGTTTAATGACAGTGAATTGGCTATGAACCACTTATTAATGTCAGTAAAAATTTGGTTAGCTGCCCTTTCTAAATTTATATTTCATTTACAATTTATTGCAATATTTGTATCATTTGCAAATAAGACAAACTTGGCATCTGGTAATGTAACAGATGATAGGTCATTAATATACACAAGAAAAAGTTGTGGACCTAGTATGGAACCTTAGAGAACACCACATGTAATTTCTTCCCAGTCAGATGATGTCTGATTGCCTATTGCTGAAGTGTAACGTAATGATAACCATTGTTTTCTATTAGTAGGATATTGCTGAAGCCACTCTGCAGTACTACCAGTGATGCCACAATATTTATTCCTTCGTGTCTTGACGTAACCACTTGACGTGTAGATTGACAACAAACACAGCTACTAGGCATGGAGCTGAAACGGCGTTTTCGGTTCCTGAATCTAGGAATTCAGATAATTTGTAGAAAGACGAGCTGATGAGGTATGTTCATTTTCACGTTCGTCTCCTGGGTCGTTGAGTGTGATGAAATTCGTCTCCTCTCGTCTACAGTCCTTGCTGTGAGACTTACTCCTCCTCCTGCTCCGAGAGATACTTGGCTACACGTGTCCGTGGGACACTTGCGTCACTCAGCTGTGTTGACAGCTCGGCTGTTCGTCAGCTCGCCAGCCGCAGAGTGTGTTTCGTTGAGAGGCGGCGACGCTGTTGCTGTCAGGTCGGTGCGGTCGCTGTGGCTGAGGGCACGGCCGTTACTTCCTGGGGTCCCGACAGCTTACCGCGAGCACAAGCCCGCAGTCGTCCAGATATGGCGCTGATACCACGTAGAATTATGTTTTTCAATAAAACAGCCCAAGTGTCAAAGACATCTACGGAATGGCTATGATCCAATAGCCCTATTTGTTTTGTTCAAATGATACAGTGTGAATCGCCTAAAACTTCCACCGCAGATATTGCGGAAATGAAAAGTGATACTGATGTGAGGTTTTCACAGAAAGGGTTGGTAGTCAGAGGATCGTATTGTAGCCTACAAACAGATTGTAATATTACTCACAAAGTTTTTTGTGCAAACCTACACTTTTTTAAATGGAACAATGCCTATTGACATTAAAAACTAAAAGTAGGTTAAATTAAGCCTAGTTTACACGACAACACTAGGTTGCAGGCAACTGCGCTACCGGCCACATCGCATGCGCGCCAATCCTCTGCGCAACTCGTTGGTGGAACTAAACACTTTCGGCGTGTTCCAACTTTGGCGACACTAGTTGCATGAGTTTTGAGGTTATGTGTGTTCGTAGAGGGCAGACAAATTGAAATATGAAGTGGGGAACGGAGAATAATGTCCACGTTTTGGATATGTATCCTTTGCACAGGTGTTTGTGGGATTTCAGTGATGCTGATTAAAAAAATAAGCAACATATTGCTGCCGCTGAGACCGTCATGTGCGATCATAACATAGATGGTTTGACAATAGCTGAGATGCAGGGCAAAATTTATTGAGTTATGAGCACATATACAACTGAATTAAGAAAAATACAACCAAGTGTAATTCTCGCTGCGGCAATGCTCTCGTCTACAAGACTAAAATCTTATCGTTCGAGTTGGCCAACTCTTCGTTAAGGAATATTGTCGACAGGAGGGAAGGCTATACAAATTCAAGAAGCTGCATTCTTTATTCAATATTCATCAACTTCAAACCTCGCTGCAGTGATCTCCATTCACGTATGTTAGAATTTTGAAATATTGCCACTGTAAACATCTGTCTTCAAGAGAGTAGTTTGCAAACCAAACTCTTCTTAATGCGGCCTGCTTCGAGTAATTACTGTTGCTAATGTCAATAATTATTACTGTTGATGTTAATAATTATTGGTGTTAGTGGAATAGCGCCATCACCAACTAAAACCGTATCTTATAGCATGCCAGTTGTCCTCGATTGTAATGCACGCAAAATGACACGTAATTTCAGTTCTGGCGACAGTGCTTCATGCATTACAGACCTTTATTCCTTATAGTATAATTAACTCTATTTAGAAGAAACTTGAACAGTTCTGGTTACATTCTAAGATAATTAAAAGAACTTCGTGGATCTTCAGTTATAAATTATTTCAGCAAGGATGCTGAGCAACCGAGCTAGCTTCTTTCCTTCACCCAGTCACGAATCGAGACACGTTTCTTATTTTTTTCTTATGAAACGATTCCACGCAACAAGCTTTAACTCCATCACAACTCGTGCGACGTGGAGCTGCTAAAACGTTCATTTCAGACACCACTCTGGGACCCACAAAACGACTAAACTGATGTGTATACTGGTGTCGCCGTGTCTACAGTCAAATATGAAACCACTTGCGTGCAACTCATTCCTCGCAACGAGTGGCGCAACCCAATGTCGTCGTTTAAACTAGGCTTTAGAATGTCAGTGGAGTTTGTTGCAGGATCCTAGTGCGAGTCGTTTACTAGGTATCGTACTGTACAAAGTTTACACACCGACACTTGTTTGTGCCATTCAGCATGCGTGATTTGTGACATTCAACCTGCGTAGTTGCTAGGTACGACGTTGTTACGTTCGCTGACAGTGTACTTGTGAGTTCCTTGAGGGCACTGCGACTTGCTAGTCAGTGTGTGACAGACTAAGCAATAGGCCGTGAGTGGAAGATAGGATTTGCTAATTCAGAAAAAGCCGACAGGCTCTTGGTGTGTGAAGAGTGTAGGAAGAATGCATTTCGTTCTTCTACAGGGTATTAATGAATAGGTAGTGAAGGCAGCAGAGGACCTAGTAGGTAAAAAGACGAAGGCTTGTAGAAATCCTTGGGTAACAGAAGAAATACTGAATTTAATTTATGAAAGGAGAAAATATAAAAATGCAGTGAATGAAGCAGGCGAAAAGGAATACAAACGTCTCAACAAACAAGATCGACAGGAAGTGCAAAATGGCTAAGCAGGGATAGCTAGAGGACAAATGTAAGGATGTAGAGGGTTATCTCACTAGAGGTAAGATAGGTACTGCCTACAGGAAAATTAAAGAGACCTTTGGAGAAAAGAGACCCACTTGTATGAATATCAAGAGCTCAGATGGAAGCCCAGTTCTAAGCAAAGAAGCGAAAGCAGAAAGGTGGAGGGAGTATATAGAGGGCCTATACACGGGCAATGTACTTGATGACAATATTATGGAAATGGAAGAGGATGTAGATGAAGATGAAATGGGAGATAGGATACTGCGTGAAGAGTTTCATAGAGCACTGAAACATCTGAGTCGAAACAAGTCTCAGGGAGTAGAAAACATTCCATTAGAACTACTGACGGCCTTGGGAGAGCCAGTCTTGACAAAACTCTAGCATCTGGTGAGCAAGATGTATGAGACAGGCGAAGTACCCTCAGACTTCAAGAAGAATCTAATAATTCCGATCCCAGATGTGAAAATTGCCGAACAATCGGTTTACTAAGTCACGCATGCAAAATACTAACGCGTATTCTCTACAGACGAATGGAAAAACTGGTAGAAGCTGACCTCGGGGAAGATCAGTTTGGATTCCGTAGAAATGTTGGAACACCTGAGGCAATACTGACCCTGCGACTTATCTTAGAAACTAGATTAAGGAAAGGAAAACCTATATTTCTAGCATTTGTAGACTTAGAGAAAGCTAAAAATGGCGGGGGTAAAATACAGGGAGAGAAAGGCTAATTACAATTTGTACAGAAACCAGATGGCAGTTATAAGAGTCGAGGGGCATGAAAGGGAAGCAGCGGTTGGGGAGGGAGTGAGACAGGGCGTAGCCTCTCCCCGATGTTATTCAATCTGTATATTGAGCAAGCAGTGAAGGAAACAAAAGAAAAATTCGGAGTAGGTACTAAAATCCATTGATAAGAAGTAAAAACATTGATGTTCGCCGATGACATTGTAATTATGTCAAGAGACAGCAAAGGACTTGGAAGAGCAGTTGAACGGAATGGACAGTGTCTTGAAAGGAGGGTATAAGATGAACATCAACAAAAGCAAAACGAGGATAATGGAATGTAGTCGAATTAAGTCGGGTGATGCTGAGGGAATTACACTCCTGGAAATGGAAAAAAAAGGACACATTGACACCGGTGTGTCAGACCCACCATACTTGCTCCGGACACTGCGAGAGAGCTGTACAAGCAATGATCACTTGCACGGCACAGCGGACACACCAGGAACCGCGGTGTTGGCCGTCGAATGGCGCTAGCTGCGCAGCATTTGTGCACCGCCGCCGTCAGTGTCAGCCAGTTTGCCGTGGCATGCAGAGCTCCATCGCAGTCTTTAACACTGGTAGCATGCCGCGACAGCGTGAACGTGAACCATATGTGCAGTTGACGGACTTTGAGCGAGGGCGTATAGTGGGCATGCGGGAGGCCGGGTGGACGTACCGCCGAATTGCTCAACAAGTGGGGCCTGAGGTCTCCACAAGTACATCTATGTTGTCGCCAGTGGTCGGCGGAAGGTGCACGTGCACGTCGACCTGGGACCGGACCGCAGCGACGCACGGATGCACGCCAAGACCGTAGGATGCTACGCAGTGCCGTAGGGGACCGCACCGCCACTTCCCAGCAAATTAGGGACACTGTTGCTCCTGGAGTATCGGCGAGGACAATTCGCAACCGTCTCCATGAAGCTGGGCTACGGTCCCGCACACCGTAAGACCGTCTTCCGCTCACGCCCCAACATCGTGCAGCCCGCCTCCAGTGGTGTTGCGACAGGCATGAATGGAGGGACGAATGGAGACGTGTTGTCTTCAGCGATGAGAGTCGCTTCTGCCTTGGTGCCAATGATGGTCGTAAGCGTGTTTGGCGCCGTGCAGGTGAGCGCCACAATCAGGACTGCGACTACGACCGAAGCACACAGGGCCAACACCCGGCATCATGGTGTGGGGAGCGATCTCCTACACTGGCCGTACACCTCTGGTGATCGTCGAGGGGACACTGAATAGTGGACGGTACATCCAAACCGTCATCGAACCCATCGTTCTACCATTCCTAGACCGGCAAGGGAACTTACTGTTCCAACAGGACAATGCACGTTCACATGTATCCCGTGCCACCCAACGTGCTCTAGAAGGTGTAAGTCAACTACCATGGCCAGCAAGATCTCCGGATCTGTCCCCCATTGAGTATGTTTGGGACTGGATGAAGCGTCGTCTCACGCGTTCTGCACGTCCAGCACGAACGCTGGTCCAACTGAGGCGCCAGGTGGAAATGGCATGGCAAGCCGTTCCACAGGACTACATCCAGCATCTCTACGAGCGTCTCCATGGGAGAATAGCAGCCTGCATTGCTGCGAAAGGTGGATATACAGTGTACTAGTGCCGACATTGTGCATGCTCTATTGCCTGTGTCTCTGTGCCTGTGGTTCTGTCAGTGTGATCATGTGATGTATCGGACCCCAGGAATGTGTCAATAAAGTTTCCCCTTCCTGGGACAATGAATTCATGGTGTTCTTATTTCAGTTTCCAGGAGTGTAGATTAGGAAATTAGACACTTAAAGTAGTAAAGGAGTTTTGCTACTTGGGGAGCAAAATAACTGATGATGGTCGAAGTAGAGAGGATATAAAATGTAGACTGGCAATGGCAAGAAAAGCATTTATGAAGAAGAGAAATTTGTTAACATCGAATATAGATTTATGTATCAGGAAGTCGCTTCTGAAAGTATTTGTATGGAGTGTAGCCATGTATGGAAGTGAAACATGGACGATAACTAGTTTGGACAAGAAGAGAATAGAAGCTTTCGAAATGTGGTGCTACATAAGAATGCTGAAGATTAGATGGGTAGATCACATAACTAATGAGGAGGTGTTGAATAGGATTGGGGAGAAGAGAAGTTTGTGGCACAACTTGACTAGAAGAAGGGACTGGTTGGTAGGACATGTTCTGAGGCATCAAGGGATCACAAATTTAGCGTTGGAGGGCAGCGTGCTGGGTAAAAATCGTAGAGGGAGACCAAGAGATGAATACACTAAACAGATTGAGAAGGATGTAGGTTGCAGTAGGTACCGGGAAATGAAGAAGCTTGCACAGGATAGAGTAGCATGGAGAGCTGCATCAAACCAGTCTCAGGACTGAAGACCACAACAACAAGACAGGGTATGGAACAAAGTGTACCAATAGATGTCAACCACCCTGGCAGTTATTTATCAACCTCGTTAACCAGTTTCGTGAAAGTGATAGTGGAACACATGGAAAACAGAACAGAAGGAAGTAGATGACAACAGAAGGAGGGAAAGGGGGGGGCGATTAACGTTCTTGCGGAAGTTGCTGTTGATCCGCACGTTATGTCCTGCGCAATCACACGAGGAAGTGGCATGAATCACGCAATTGTCCTACGTATTCTCCAATGATATATGTTTAATACCTATCACATCTCTCTCCACCAAGAGCTGCATGGAAACGGTTATGAGAAAAGTGTTAACTTCTGTACATGGGCATTAAGACAGTATACTTCACACGTATCATGTATCTTGTTTAGTGATGATCCCACACTTACCAATCATGGGCAGATAAACTGCCGAAACATGCACTATTGGTCTGTTGACAAACCACATTGGCTTCGTCTGATGGAACTTCTGTTGTCTATGTAGCGTGAACGTGTGGTGTGGTTTGGAATGAACCCGTTTGCATAGACGGAACAATGAACGCGTATAAGTCTCGCAGCTTCTTAACAGACTATCTTCCACGGATGATAGGAGACGTTCCTGTGCAGACTAGGGGGAATTTGTGGTACTAACATGATGACTGTCCAGCACATAGTGCACAGTGTACAACAGCATCCATATCGTTTCAAAATCGTTCAATTGGACGCATATGTCTTGTACCTTGGCCTCCCTGTTTCTAGGATTCGACGCCTGAAGACTTTGTTCTTTGAGGCGAAAGCTGCAAGACGCTGTCTACAAGGACATACCAACTACAACCGATGATATGCAACGACGTATTACTGCAGCCAGCTCGGACATCTCGGCTGCAATGCTAGCACGTGTGCAGCAGTCGTTTCATACCAGACTGGAAGCGTGTGTGGCCCCCGCTGGTGGTCATTTTGGACACAACTTGTGCTGGTCATTGTCTCCTTACTGGTCAGAATCCACGGAACTAATGTACGCACTTATGTCGTTCTTTTGTGTGAGATACCACAGGTATTGAACAAGTGTCAGTGTGGGAACTTTTCAGAATAGATGTCTCGTAAACAGCTTGCACTAGAATCCTGCAACAAACACCACTGACGTCCTAATTTACCATATTTTTAGTTTGTTAATGTCAATAGGCATTATTTCCTTTTAAAAAGTGTATGTTTCAACAAAAAGTAAACTTTCTAAGTAGTATTAAAGTTTATTGATTGGCTAACAATGCGAGCCCCTCACTACGAATCAGTTCTTTGAAAACCACACATCAACAGCACTTTCTATTTCTTCAATATCCGCAGTTGAAGTTTTAGGCGATTCACCCTGTATGATCTGGTGCACTGAGCCGTCATAAAATTATGTTAAACGGTTGGGTGTAGATGCCCTGGTTATGCAAACAACAAAATTTTTCCTGTTTTATAATTTCTTCTCTTCCTTTTATTATTAAAAAATTCCTGTCCGCCCTCACAACCTCTGTTGGCTTCCGCAGATGAAACGGTAGTGTCCGTGGAGTGTAAACGTGTGGTGTGGTGTGGGGTAAGCCCCTCTATCATGGAAGTCTCGCAGCCTCCTAACAGACCCTAAACTTCCTCAATCATTTCTTTTGTCTCATCATACAGTCTTTCAGTCTCTTCAAAATCCATCTTAAGGTTTCCTGGTTATACGTTTAAACAAGTGTGGCAGTTAGTCGTAGAATATGAACAACTGTTCCGAAACTGTGTCCATTTACGACCATGTTTTGTATATTACCCCATCAGTCCAAAAAGTTTCGACACCGGATTAATAGAAAAAAGAGAAAACAAGATGGTGGCAGACAAGTTCCAGGTGTTCTATGTAGTTCATTCCCACTTCAGTTCGCAGCACAGAATGTTCCAACCACGTGGATTGCTAAAGAAGTCCTTCTTTGGGATGTTGTTCAATTCGCGCGCCGTATCAGCTTGAATGTCGGTTAAATCGTTAAAGCACTGACTCTTCGTGCAAATTTCAGCACTTAACCGTTTTGTGGCGGGTTCGTATTGATAGCAAAAAGCCTCGTCACCCATGATGATTATTTCCAAATAAGAATTGTCCTCGTTTTGCCTTTCAATCGAGTATCGGCAGACCTTCGCGTGTTGTCGTTATTGTTCGGGACAAAATTTTGCACGCACTTTTCTCTTCTTGAAAACTGAGTGGTCGCATGATCCTCTTTTGTTTACAATTGTTAGTTCAGGCTGCTGCCGTAGTTACTGCGCTGAAATCGCTTACACGTCAAGACTGAAATAAATCTTGGAAAATTATAAACGAACGGTGTTAACTTATACCACTGTGGGAGGTGTTGGCTTTATGTCTAGCTTGACTATGATAAAATGTTCGCTGTGCTGTACCTAGTACTTCAGCCACATTCCTACTGTCTTATTCATTATTTAACTTACTTCTGCATTACGACTAATTTGTTGTGTGTTGAGAATATAGTTCTTCTTGCTACTGTACTTTTCCCTTTCCACTATATCTAACTTCAGCCTATTGATTAATCTTTTTAAAGTCTCTGATTTACCTACCTCAATAACAATCTTCAGTCTGGAATATAGGACGCCGGATTTATTTTTCCTGATGACAACATTCTTCTCTGTGGCCCCGCCTGAGTATCCGAATGGGGCCTATTATACTACCTCCACAATATTTTAGCCTAGATGATTACTATTAAACCATACAGCGCAGTTGAATGTCATTGGGAAATAAAGTAACGTCATCTCCGCCTGATATCAGCCGTTCCCAGTGCCAACAAAGTAACACAGTTTTGCATTTTTTTTTCAAAGCCAGATCATTCAACCCTCCTAGCTGCTGCCCCAGCGACAACTGAAACGTCTGCCGCCCCTATTTCGGAACTGTTAGTTAGGCCTCACCACGGCTACCCGCTGACGTAACTGTAGCAACTGGGGACTTAATTTGAGTAAGAAATTTCTTAGAATGTATGTTTACAGCGCTGCGTAGTGTGGTAGTGAATTTAGGACGGTCGGAAGGCCGGAAAAGTAGAGAATCGAGGCATTTGAGCTGTGATGCTGTAAAAAGATGTTAAAAATTAGGTGGACTGATAAAGCAAGGAACGAGGAGGTTCTCCGCAGATTCAGCACTGCGAGGAATACGTCGTAAACAATGAAAAGAAAAAGGAACAGGATGATGCACTCCTGGAAATGGAAAAAAAAGGACACATTGACACCGGTGTGTCAGACCCACCATACTTGCTCCGGACACTGCGAGAGGGCTGTACAAGCAATGATCACACGCACGGCACAGCGGACACACCAGGAACCGCGGTGTTGGCCGTCGAATGGCGCTAGCTGCGCAGCATTTGTACACCGCCGCCGTCAGTGTCAGCCAGTTTGCCGTGGCATGCAGAGCTCCATCGCAGTCTTTAACACTGGTAACATGCCGCGACAGCGTGGACGTGAACCGTATGTGCAGTTGACGGACTTTGAGCGAGGGTGTATAGTGGGCATGCGGTAGGCCGGGTGGACGTACCACCGAATTGCTCAACACGTGGGGCGTGAGGTCTCCACAGTACATCAATGTTGTCGCCAGTGGTCGGCGGAAGGTGCACGTGCCCGTCGACCTAGGACCGGACCGTAGCGACGCACGGATGCACGCCAAGACCGTAGGATGCTACGCAGTGCCGTAGGGGACCGCACCGCCACTTCCCAGCAAATTAGGGACACTGTTGCTCCTGGGGTATCGGCGAGGACCATTCGCAACCGTCTCCACGAAACTGGGCTACGGTCCCGCACACCGTTAGGCCGTCTTCCGCTCACGCTCCAACATCGTGCAGCTCGCCTCCAGTGGTGTCGCGACAGGCGTGAATGGAGGGACGAATGGAGACGTGTCGTCTTCAGCGATGAGAGTCGCTTCTGCCTTGGTGCCAATGATGGTCGAATGCGTGTTTGGCGCCGTGCAGGTGAGCGCCACAATCAGGACTGCATACGACCGAGGCACACAGGGCCAACACCCGGCATCATGGTGCGGGGAGCGATCTCCTACACTGGCCGTACATCTCTGGCGATCGTCGAGGGGACACTGAATAGTGCACGGTACATCCAAACCGTCATCGAACCCATCGTTCTACCATTCCTAGACCGGCAAGGGAACTTGCTGTTCCAACAGGACAATGCACGTCCACATGTATCCCGTGCCACCCAACGTGCTCTAGAAGGTGTAAGTCAACTACCCTGGCCAGCTAGATCTTCGGATCTGTCCCCCATTGAGCATGTTTGGGACTGGATGAAGCGTCGTCTCACGCGGTCTGCACGTCCAGCACGAACGCTGGTCCAACTGAGGCGCCAGGTGAAAATGGCATGGCAAGCCGTTCCACAGGACTACATCCAGCATCTCTACGATCGTCTCCATTTGAGAATAGCAGCCTGCATTGCTGCGAAAGGTGGATATACAGTGTACTAGTGCCGACATTGTGCATGCTCTGTTGCCTGTGTCTATGTGCCTGTGGTTCTGTCAGTGTGATCATGTGATGTATCTGACCCCAGGAATGTGTCAATAAAGTTTCACCATCCTGGGACAATGAATTTACGGTGTTCTTATTTCAATTTCCAGGAGTGTAGTTGTACTGAGACATCAAGCAGTAAGTTCCATGTTTCTTCAGGGAGCTGTAGGAGGAAACATTGTAAGGGAAGACACCGACTGCAATATATCCGACCAATAACTGTGGATTCTCGGGAAAAGAGCGACTTTGAGATGAAGAGGTTGGCACAGAGGATCAATTCATGACAAGCCGCATCAAACCATTCACAAAACTGATGAAAAGAAAGAAAAAAGCAACAAGTACTGCAAAGTAGTCAAGGTTTATTTTCACTGAATGTAAATTGTAAATGTAAATGTAGTGTTACTAGGGCCTCGCGTCGGGTAGACGGTTCGCTGGGTGCAAGTCTTTCGATTTGACGACACTTCAGCGACTTGTGCGTCGATGGGGATGAAATGATGATGATTAGAGAGAATCTCCGACCCAGCCGGGAATCCAACCCTGGCTCTTAGGACTGACATTCTGTCGCGCTGACAACTCAGCTACCGGGTGCGGACACTGAATGTAAAATGAAATTGTCTCTTACGAAAATATACACACATCACATAAAATTTTACATCACCTCAGTCCCGAGAGACCCCGAATCTCTGCAGAAAATTGGAATAGAGATTAAGATAAACATCATTTCCGCCCTTTTTATTGCTCATTTGTACCACCATACAGTGAGACCTACAGAGGTGGTGGTCCAGATCGCTGTACACACCGGTACCTCTAATACCCAGTAACACGCCCTCTTGCATTGATGCATGCCTGTATTCGTCGTGGCATACTATCCACAAGTTCATCAAGGCACTGTTGGTCCAGATTGTCCCACCCCTCGATTCGGCGTAGATCCCTAACAGTGGTTGGTGGATCACGTCGTCCATAAACAGCACTTTTCAATCGATCCTACGCATGTAAGGTAGAGTTCGTGTCTGGAGAACATGTTGGCCACTCTAGTCGAGCGATGTCATTATCCTGAAGGAAGTCATTCACAAGATGTTCACGATGGAGGCGCGAATTGTCGTCCATGAAGATGAATGATGCTGCCGATATGGTTGCACTGTTGATCGGTGGTTGGTACTCACTTATCGTACAGCCGTTATGACGCGTGCCATGGCAACCAGCAGCGTACGTCGGCCTCACATAACGCCACCCCAACACGGAACTTCCACCTTGCTGCACTCGCTGGACAGTGTGTCTAAGGTGTTCAGCCTGACCGGGTTGCCTCCAAACACGTCTCCGACGATTGTCTGGTTGAAGGCATACGCGACACTCATCGGTGGAGGGAACGTGATGCTAATCCTGAGCGGTCAATTCGTCATGTTGTTGGGTCCATCTGTACCGCGCTGCATGGTGTCGTGGTTGCAAAGTTGGACCTCGCCGTGGACGTCGCGAGTAAAGTTGTGCATCATGCTGTCTATTGCGCACCGTTTGAGTCGTAACACGACGTCCTGTGGCTGCACGAAAAGCATTATTCAACATGGTGGCGTTGCTGTCAGGGTTCCTCCGAACCATATTCCGCAGTTAGCGGTCATCCACTGCAGTAGTAGCCCTTGAGCAGCCTGAGCGAGGCATGTCATCGACAGTTCCCGTCTCTCTGTATCTCCTCCATGTCTGAACAACATCGCTTTGTTTCACTCTGAGACGCCTGGACACTTCCCTTGCTGAGAGCCCTTTCTGGCACTAAGTAACAATGCGGACGCGATCGAAACGCGGTATTGACCGTGTGGCATGGTTGAACTACAGACAACACGAGCCGTGTACCTCCTCCCTGGTGGGATGACTGGTATTGATCGGGTTTCGGATTACCGCCGTCTTATAGGCACTGCTCATGCATGGTTGTTTACATCTTTGGGCGGGCTTAGTGACACCGTTGAACAGTCAAAGGGACTGTGTCTGTGATACAATATCCACAGTCAACGTCTATCGTTAGGAGTTCTGGAAACCGGGGTGATGCAAAACATTTTTTGATGTGTGTTTATTTAAATAGTGCGATAATCTTCTGCCATTAGGAATAAGAACATTAAAAGTTAATTAATGACAACATAGAAAAAAATCATGAAACTGAAATTTTAAATATTACAGCACTGCAAGACAAAATAGGAACGAAATGTGAATTTCTAAGCATTACACATGTACAAGCATCAATGCAAAAATGTCAACTGCTAACGAAATAGTTGTGACTAGTGACTTAAATTTTGGTGCTAAGCAAATGTCTCTCTCCTCGTTCTTGTATGTGCAGTACGGTGAATTATTTCAGAGAAAACACAACTATTTCGTGCTTATTGTGGCCCAGGTGCGAACTACCAGATGCAAAGCCGGAATTAATTACAACTTAGAGGACTTACTCTAAAAGCAAGATGAAATGTAACTCACTGTAATCACTTGTACCGCATCCGTAGCTAAAGTTCATCTCCCGCAAACAGTATCACAGTAACAGCGTCGTGACTGAGAGTGGGCAATCCAGGAGGCCCACCAGACGACTCTCCTTCCGAGCCACGTTGATGCGACTTAGTCACGTGGGGCTGCATCCTGACTAGCTCCGTCGACTCCAGCGATATGACTGCTGCGTCTCTCATGGCGCCCCCAATGCGAGCACTTTGAAGTGTGCCGCGCTGTTGCCACCGGAGCGTTGGCACACGGTGCGCGAGAAGGCGGTGGCCGGGGCCTACGTGCGGCGACCGTGCTGTACGGACGCACGGCGCAACAATGCTTTCCCATTACATAATAATACATCTACACCAATACTCTGTGAGTCACAGTACGTTGTGTGCCACAGGATACCTTTTTTTCAACCACACGTTACAGTCTGTTTCTCGTCCATACCCAGAGGGTGCGCGGAGGTTGCTTTTGCGCCTCTGCGAGCTGTTACTTGCCTAAGATTATATGCAAGACCTTCATGCGTTTGATACATATACAGGCGTCTGAACAAGCTCTGTAATTTCAGGTCTCACAGATTGGTCTTCGACTTTTCCAAGCACATTCTTCCATGAGATACGGCGTGTTGCTTCCGGTTCTGATTTGTGTTACGCTCGTTTACTGATCAAACAATTTTGCGACCAGATGCACGGCCCCTGTGCTACTCATTGTACTGCCAGACGAGACAACGGTTCCTGACTCAGTGTACAACGTAAGCTTAAAAATATTTTTACACTGGAAAAAGAGCGCTCAGCTCTTGCAACAGCTACAGGTTCTGTTACATACACTGGCACGGTTGTGCGTTAGTCAAGGAAACTCAGTACCATCACTGCTAAGTGTTTTACACTGGACAGTTTCAAGGAAGTTCTTATCAATATCAAAAATGGTTCAAATGGCCCTGAGCACTATGAGACTTAACATCTGAGGTCATCAGTCCCCAGAACTTAGAACTACTTAAACCTAAGGACATCACACACCTCCATGCCCGAGGCAGGATTCGAACCTGCGACCGTAGCGGTTCCCGCGATTCCAGACTGAAGCGCCTACAACCGCTCGGCCACACCGGCCGGCCTATCAATATCAGCTGTGCAGCAAACAGAAGAGTGATGTTATGAGGAGATGTCAGCGAAGAACTTCAGTGGTTCAATCTTAAAATTTTCGTCTCCTACTGTAGGTGTGAAATGCGGCGGTTGTATTGCTCCGTACGCGTCTACAGCTTACTTCATTCCTTAGCCCCATAAGTGTGGCTACAAATAAATGTTGTCAGCCATGAGGTAAATAAAGTGTCATTTTACGTCTAGTTAAGACTTCCTTACTGTTTTTATTTGAATTTACAAGCGATGCATCATCTTTCTCAGACGGTGAAAGCTCCAACATGCAATTGTCGATTAATCCTTTCTCACATATCAGTTCCTCAGACGTCATTTGCCGCTGCAAGATTCAAGACTGTAGACGCTGCATCCATTCTTTCTTGTACTTTAAACTGAATTCCAAAGCAATAGCATTGGATTATGTTTCTAAAACCAATTGTTCCATGTAGATCATTACGGCTTTTCACTGGTTAGAATTGTGTATGTCAGATCCTTAAGCAGCGTCAATGAATCTCTCTTTTAGAGTATAGACGTAATCTGATCAGCCATCCCAACAAGTTGAGTTTAAATTCTTAGCTTTACCTTTTAAATAACTCACGAAACAATTTTTTGCATCCCACCGTCGTGGCATATGTTACTGAAATGCAAATGTTGTGATCTGCTACGTGATACAGAGCTGATTCGTCATCAGTCTCTACAGTTCCTTTAAGAACTAAATTTAAACTGTAACTTGATTTTCCTTTTTTTCACACCGCTGTATATACCACATATGACAGATGCTTTGCCGTAGCTTTGGTCACAAAATTTTCTCATACTTACGCACTTTCAATCTGTAGATTCACGTTAACTGCTGTTCGAATCTTAATGCAGACTGATTTCTAAACTGGGAAGAGGAGGCAAAGGATTAGCATGTCTTTACCTCTGGAGAAATACCACAAGCGTATTTTATTATTTCAACTCAGCGAAAGAAGCCACTTGAGTGCCGAGTTATTATAATTTTTAAATTTTCTCCTGCTCATTACATTTTTTCCTTTTTTCCTTTTTATCTTCGTCCCGTTTGCCCGCGGGGGTCCCGGCGCCCCACGCCTATTTAAGAAATGCCGTTTTCGCTGGTCGCTTTCCTTGTTTATGTGGCGATTGTTTCTACGTGTGCTCTAAGAGTAAACAACAAATCGCTATGAGCCGCGAGGAGTCGCCGCGCGGTTTGAGGCGTTACGTACGGATTGCGCGACCCCTCTCGCCGTAGATTCGAATCCTCCCTCGGGCATGAGTGTGTGTGTTGTTCTTAGCGTAAGTTAGTTTAAGGTAGTTTAAGTAATGTGTTAGTCTAAGGATCGATGACCTCAGCAGTTTGGTCCCTTAGGAATTCACACACATCTGAACATCTGAAATCGCGACGAGACGCAGTTCGCAGTTCTCAACAATGCAGGAGTCTCTGCAGCGGCCCAGGCCGTTGCTGAGCGACAGTTCTAGGCGACGCGATTGGCGAGCAACATGAGTGTGTCTGCCCCCAGCCAGCATAATCTTAAGAAAACCGAGAAACACAGGAAGACCGCAAGGAATGAAGTCAATCAGAAGGTAAGTCATCAACAAATATCTGTGTTATGCCAATCCGTTGAATCCGTCTTCGACGGGCGCCTAATCGACTGTTCCTTTTTGCGGACGAACAACTTATATTTTCGTACGCGTATATGTGTAACGAATAAGAGTATAGGTAATTTCCAAGAATGATTGCCTGACGAAGTTGGAGGGCTCCAAACGATATATATCGAACGTGCGATAGTAAATCGGTTATGGAAGTCTCGTGGCGCGCGTTATGATAAATTATTTGTGATCCTCATTTTTACGAGATTTCCGTTGTTTCTTCAGTTCGTGTACATTACATTCCCGCCGTAATTATTTGTGATTTCAATGGGAAATCAACACGGTTTCTCTTGATAGCGAGTTTAATGTCTGTTGCTTCTCACGTTTCTTCTGCGGATTGCCTGACATGCATATCCACCATAGGCAAATGTTTCACTTTTTGCCGTAAATATCGACTTCTGCCGGACGAGGAAAGGAGGGGCTGTGTTGTCTATGGTGCTGCGAAGTCTGTAAAACTTCGTAAGAGGAGTGTGGACACCGAGATTCCGTTGCAATTGCATTGCGGACTTTACGGAAAGTGAACCAGCGTCAGGAAAAATACGTGGTTCGAGTCCTCCAAATTATCGATTCAGACGAGCGTAATTCTTGCCTCGTGCTGGATTCGAAATTACACGTTGCAAGCCACAGCATCAGAAACTGACTTATCGGTAAATACCGTGTGTGACTACTTCGGGTTTTGCCGAGAAGTGTGCTACGTGGTAGTGACAAATGACAGTGTGACCTAAAAGTTTAGTAGATCATTTGTGGGTTTTCGGTGGGATAGAAAGAGAGTCCCGCAAGCGTTTCGTTGTGAGGGTATTGTCCCGAGACAAGGTGTCTTTAGTGGGTCTCATAAAATATTTCATACAGCCTGGAACAAATGTCATCCCAGACGGGTTTCAGTCGTACCAAACTCTGAAAGCTGAAGCGCTCGACCACGAATTCGTGAACCACTCTGTGGAGTTAGTCTCTTCAGTTGACGCCAGTGTCCATACACAGAAAACAGAACGGCTGTGGAAGTCTGTCAAGTCTACCACAAAAAGGGAAGGGCGTCCAGGACAGAGGGACGAACTGCACTGGTTCCAGTACCTACACTGCCACAACTGGCGTTTGCAGGGGAAAGTCGACGCATGCGGCACTCTGCCGATATTCCTGCGCGATATTGGCAGAGTTTACCCTGCGTACGGGAAAAAAGGAATTGCCCCTGTAGATTATACATCACACGGACTGTCACAAGACGATAACACCGACGGCGAAGAAGGTAAGTCGCCTCCTTTCAATTTACAAGTGCTTCTCTAACGCTTTTCTTTTGTCGTTGCTGTAGTGACAACTTGAAACATACTCGTAACGCGCGCCACGAGACTTCCATAATCGATTTACTATCGCACATTCGATATGCATCGTTTGGAGCCCTCCAACTTCGATAGGCAATCATTCTTGGAAATTAGCATGATATCTTCGACACCGCAGTTATATTTAAGGTAATTTGATTTTGGAAACCAGTCATCCAGACTGCTTGTCGTACCTTACCATGGTGTCCTGAAAAACAAGTTGGCCATGCAGATACTGTAACAAATAATACGTTTTCATACGAATCAGTAACGCGTTTTAGAGGATTTAATGCAACATGCTGTTTTTATTTTGGAAAACTAATGTGTCATTTACATGCAAAGGGATATAAAATGTGCGGATATTAGCGGCATGATATACGATTTGAAGTCTATCTGATGTGTAATTAAATACGATGGATCAGTTGTATCATCTTTGCGACAGTGCTTTTCGTATCCTCAGTTGCTGTAGGATGCTCCCGTAACTATATGTCCATGGTACTAAATCGGCAGAGAGAGCTGGAATTCTGGCAGCTAATAGTTCGATTCCTCCCGCTGCCAGCTTAGGCGAGAAAACTTTACTTTTCCCAATAGACATGATACAGTCGTGATTGCGTAATTGTGTGTTGCATTTCGGGGATACATAATTAATAGCAGTAACTATCACTTTCACAAGAGCTATTACGCCCTTGAGTTCTCTCTGGTCTGACTTATCACGCAGTGTCATCGGCGGCGAGTTCATTAAGCGCCCCAAACACTAGCTGGCAATCTCGACAGTAACGTCGCTTGTAATCGGTAGCTCTCATCGACCGAGGTACATATGAGCTTTTACCAAGCATTTTAAACCAGTGTGTCCGGAAGTTCTGTTTTGGAACATAACCATGTTGAGCACCAACGGCAATTTTTTGCGTATGTCGACTAATATTCTTTAAAAAGTTGAAAATTGTTAAACATGTTTTGAAATGATTTTATTGAGAACTGCAAGTTATTCGCTAAGGAAGTGTTCAGCGAAAAATACCTGCTACCTGCCTGTCGTGGAGAGATTTATTTTTTCTTGAAAATGAAGACAGTGGCAACACTCTGGACACGTCTTCTCGAAAGCGGCGATTCAAATACTCGTCTGCTCATCCGAATTTAAGTTTTTAATGTAAGTGCAGAGATGGTTTCTTTGAAAAGGGCGTGACCGATTTCATTCCACATTCTTTCGCAATTGCAACTCCGTCTCCAATGATATTTTCGTGGACGGAGCGTTTAACTTTGACGTTCAGTGCATCTTTGATAAGTCGCACACTTTGATTCTCTGATGATTTTGCTTAGTATTTTAGGACCCAGTTTGCAAAGTGATTTAACATAGCGTCTGACGATTTCTTTTGATGCTTATGATATTCAGATTCTGTTAATATTACATGGATAATTAGGACTAAATCTACTCACACAGGTTAATATATTAATTCTTTATGGAATTTTTATTTGATTTGCACCAACTGGAGCTGTCATTCAAAGAAACTAGTACAGATATTGGAGGTCATCCTGTGCTAGAAAAAAAAAAAAGTGAGACAAAAGTACAATTAATTGTATAAGACAACATTTTTCAAACTAGGTAGCCTCTGCTTATGATACAAAATATGTTGTTTTTTTCATTAAGGCCAGTTGTGCTGTATACAGCTTTCTAGTGTATATGTAGAAAGTACATCTTATAGTTTTAAAATTCTTTTTCATTTATTGATCTTGTGGTTTAACTACAAGTACTTATGCAATGATTGTGCTATCTTCATCTGTCTATGAAAATGTTACCAGTAAAAGTACTGTTGCTTCCCTTAACTCTTGGAAATTGTAAGGGCACGAGGAAGATTATATGTAGTAAATAGGTCTCGAAGAGGAAAACCATAAAAACATCTATTAAATATTCAGACAATATCCTCTCATTCTTTTTACAACTCAAGAAGTTCACTTAATCTTCGAGTTGTTTCACGAACAACTCAAAACCAGCAGCTGTATCCAGTATATGGCGACTATTACTATGAACTTCCTGTGAATTTCCACTTCTAAATTACAATCTCCAAAATAGTAATCACTGCAAAATATAAGAGTATCAATGTTTCTACACTCGACAACATTAAGAAAAGGATATATTGCTACTCACCACATAGTGGTGATTTTGAGTCGCAGACCGGCACAACAAATATACTGCTAAACCTTTCGGCCAAAAGGACTTCTTCTCAAATAGACATCACACACACACACACACACACAAACACACACACACACACACACACACACACACACACACACAGACACACACATACACACACACACACACACACACACATTTTCACGCAAACATAATTCACACACACATAACCTGTGTCCCTGGATGGCTTGGCCAATAACATTGTAATGATACCACCTCTGTTCCACAAATAATGTAATATTTTTTAAGAGGTACGATAGCTTCTGAAGAAGACAGTTTTAAAACTGTCGAAAACATGGTCAAGGTTTAACAAACACGTGTTTGGCGTGTGTTTTACAAGTTTACATTCGTCCTCTATTCTTGGTCTCAATATATGCTTGAGTCGAAGCCATACACTGATGACATTACAAATTTGCCAAAAGCTGTTCTTATGGTCCATAAAATAAATGGAATAGATGGAACATATTTCCATAATTTGTTCTGCAAAAACCGCTGGTGTTAGAGCAGTAAAATTTCTGAGCGTGATTATGAAATTCTTTACCTTTTACCAGCATGGAGTTACACTTCTCGAATGTGTAATATAGTTATAGATCTTAATATAAACATCTCTTATTCTACGCACCTCTGAACACAATAAGACCCTTACCCTGTGCATGCATCCCATTTACATTACTTCATGTAAACTACTGAAGAAATGTATTTAGCAAGTAAACTCTCTGTGCCCCAAATTTCGTATATGTTTCGATATTCCTCGCTTATGTTTTGAAATTTTCTGCCCATGGTATTTCTAAAGATGCTTTCACGTATTCTTCTATTCAGTTTCGCGAGACCTTGGCTATATGGCCGGACGTTCAGTACCCGGTTTATATTCACTTGCTTATACTGTTCATGTTGGCCAATATTATTTCTTATTCTTATCCACAGCATTCACTCAGTTGTTCAAGTATTTCATTTGATCTTTGAGTTAACGTGGACCCTTATGTCTGTTTTGGAAGCAATGCCCCGTCAAGACAGATGGGTTACGTTTTCCGTGGATTTCCCAAAAAATCGCTTAAGGGTAATGTCTGGATGATTCTTTTGATACAACTTGGTCAATTTCCTTCCCTGTACTTCCCCAGCCAAAACTCATGTTACGCCTCTAATGACCTCGTCTTCGACGGGTCTTCTATCTCGGAGAAAATTTATGGGAAACAATGTGACGTTAACCGTGTCAGCCTTTAATTTTTATTTTTTCATTTATCTGTCAGCGCACGTCAGAAAGCTAATTAACTTATTTCTGTACGTTTATAGTTGTCGTATTCGTAATTCAGTGCTGAGCTACTTTTCTGTATCGCTAAAACGTTTAATTATTTTTCAAACAATACAAAATTGAGGATGGAGTTTCAGTATGCTAGTGGCTCTAATACCAAATGTTCCTTTTATTTAAATTGAAATGTCCTTATTGCTAGATTAACTTGGTGCGTTAGAGAGAGACATTGCAGCTACCATGGAGGTAAAAACAAAAGGAAGATGGGGTTACTGACCTACACTGTACGTTGTTTTGGAACCAGAGTGGGCAGGGCCTGTCACCATCTTGAAGAACCCAAAACATTACTAGAATGACGTTTACTATTGCCCTTCGTTCATCATCTCAGTCGTGTGCATACAAAACTTGTTGTAAATACCAAAAATCACAGTGTTTACGTGAAAAACATAGTGTCAGGAAAGCAATTTCGAACATTTTTCTGTTCTTGGATGCGTGTTTGCTCTAGTAATACGACAAATTTGGAATCGTTAATTGAACTTGTTTATTTGTTTATATATTTCGAAAGACGAAGAAGAGAAGGAAGTTATGTGAAAGGCATGCTTTTCTAATCCATTTAATTCCACTTTTACTGTATTTGTATCCATAGAAAATGAAGCTATAACTCCGAAACTTAAGCTTGTTTGTTTACTGCATCTTGTTCGTTACATTTTCAGCTTCAACTCGTATGCACAACATTTTTAGTGTTCTTTGCCAGCCCAACGTGTGCTTTGCGGAAACAAGCAGCGCATGCCATTGTGTCTTGTGCATGTCAACAAAGTGAACGAATATTGTAACGTGAAAGAAACAGAATTGCATACGGGTATACCTCCATGCATAATAGAGTTTTTGTTTTATTAGATAGTTAGTGTATTAGTTTCACTGTAGTTTATACATCTCCTCATTTTGAAATATTACATACGATGAATCATTCAGTGTGTGACCAATAATAGCGTTTTACTAGGTAAAAAGATGCTATAATTTTTTTAAATGTCTCATCACTGAGAGCAATATCATAAACGTGATTAAGGGAATAGTCTAAAACGCTTGGACCCATTAAATGGCTGTTTTTCTTGAATGTATGTGGAAGTTATTTGTGTAATAATGATAGCCTAACATGTGTAACATTTAGGCCCACCGTTCCAACAGTAGCTCGTTTGCTTCTTTTCTTGGAATATTTCTCACCAATAACTGTCAGGTTTTCAGATATAATCAAACATACCACAGTTGGCATGTACGTCTAGTTTCATTATCTGTTTCATTTTATATTTGAATTTCATTATGTGCTGAAAGTACACAGGTTTATACCATGTTTTGTCATATAGCAGTAGTCCGTTAATTTCAAGTTCCATGTATCATTTGAATGATACATAGTAATTGATGTGAAACGAATCATTTTAAATTAACATCTTTTTTCTCACAAATATGCCTTCATGCTGGTCATTTATTATTTTTATTTTTTAATTAAAGACGGACATGTTAGTACTTTCTACCCATCATCATTTACGCATTACAATAACAGACCTCTGCGGAATACGAGGCACTGTCATTGAAACCTGTTTTCAGTTTAGTCTCAAATTTTACTTTGCTGGCAGTCCGGCATTTTATATCAATCGGTAAGTGCTGCAAACTTTTGGTTGCAGCATTGTGAACCCCTTTTCGTGCTACAGACAACCTTAATGTGGAGTAATGAATGTTTTATTTTTGTCTGGTATTCTAATTATGTACATCACTGTTCCTGTTGAAGTGCAGTGCATTACTTACAACAAACTTCATAACGGAATAACTATGCCATGAAGCGGATAGACTGCTACTCACACGCCGAGCAGCAGGCAGGTACGATGAAAAGTGTGTTCACTTAAGTTTTCAACCGCACTCTTCTCCAGGAAGGAAGCAAAGCTTACTCTCACATTCATAGACACACACACTCAATCTTCACACACATACATATGTCCGCTGTCTCCGGCTGTTATAGCCAGAATCTTTTTTTAAAGAGGGAGGAAATGTGAAGAGTGTGACTCGGAGGCCGGAGCGTTTGCGCTTTGGAAGGCAATGAAAAACACAGGAAAGAATAAGAGTAAAGAGCGCAGCCATAATTCACGTATACAAAATAAATATTGCTTGAATGGCTCCACTTATGAATGAAGTGTGATTCTTTTAAACTTCGTATTAGGATCGGATCGATTAGTACAACGGCAAATGACGCAAGTTGGATTTTTTATGAAACAGCTACGTCTCCACACAATAAAAGCACCAGATGCTATTTAGGATACGACCATAAAAGCCGATGGACACGCCCAACGGTCGAAACTGGGCGCGGAGACGTCAGAGTGGCATCACGGGGAAATATCACCGCGGTGAAACTGGAAAATATAAATTCGGTGAACCTAGCGTTTTGGACTAGGCAAGATGGTGGACATTGGCTTCAAGGCAGTGACGTAATGGCAAATTCACTCGCTTTTCATCTTCATGGTAGCTAGTGATAGTCAGATCAAAGAGGTTATAGGAAAGAGTGTGGTAGTAAACGCTGGTCTGTGCACATCGATAGATTTATGTCTACAGTCGCTTACGTAGCCTGACAATGAGATATACAAGTTTTTAGACAAGCGAATGTGTTCGACGAAGTGTTTTTTTTATAAAAAAGAAAAGGTGAGTTCTTGAATGGCATGATACTAGAATAGTAATTTCTTCTCTGTGTTTCATGTATGATGAATAGTGACTGGAAGTTAGCAGGATCGGTGGAGCAGCTTACTACTCTGATTTTTTGCACCTGACTACCATTACGACGAAACCGAAAGCTGGAATGTGACGTAATATGAGTTGCATACTGCTATTAATATATCGATGACAGTGGTTAGTCACTTGAGAACCTTGGTGCCAAATAGATTGTATTAAATCGGGCATGGAGAGGGTCAATGTCTACCTAACGTATGTTTTGTGTCGTAAGCCCCATAGGCCACTGCAGACCACATTTCTCGAAGATGTTTGGCTCTCAAAGATACTCCTGCTCTACCACTCTCAATGCGTCTCACTGTAAGCCATCTTGGGAAACAACAAATCAACCAAGTAACATTCTAATGAAAAAGGCTGTTGTAGCCAATAAGAATACGGACCTACTGTGATAAATAAAATATAATTCAGAGGCGCAATGTTACAACTGCCAGGGATTGCTATTACAGCAATGTTTGACACCTGTAGTTAATCCGAGAGCACACCAATGACAGAGTATCAGGCTAATGTCTCTCATTTACGTTCATAAATTATCTTCACAGTTAATCAGCCTCTATCCTTCAGAACAATGCAATATACATTAGTTCCTTCTAGAACAATGTGTTTTATCTTTACTTATATATAATTTAGATACCGGTTTCACTTACCGTTAAACAATTAATTTAGGACTGCCACGAGGGACTTCTAATGATGCAACTACAACAAACACTCGCTCGCCTGAACATTACCATCTTACAAAATAAATTTAGATTCGTTTAACTGCACTCTACTCTATAGCCATTTTGAAGACTATCGGAAATACACACCAGCGCCGGGCCACGCAAGAAATCATTTACCCATGACGATGAGACTGCATCTTGATTCCAATACATGGTTCTAAAGTTCATCACTGTTCCAATGAGACTTCGTTTCACACGACGAAAATAACTGCCTCGTGTAAATTTTAACTAGGATAATAAATTGCGGAATAGTCTGTCGCGACTCAACTGATGTTCCAGACACTCAGAGCAGTGTCTGGAAAGCAATTTGTACTACAAAAGTACTTACTGACCGAACAAAGGTAACATTTGATAGTAACGGTCAGATACAGGTCTGTCCATTATGAAGGACTCAGGGCGACTCTCTAGAGCGAAAGCGCCAACGCCAAAACTAGCGCTCCCCTCCATTTTATTCGTATCTCCGCCTCAATGAGTAATCACGTCGTTACTCATTTTATAAACTAGTGAAAGAAAATAGCATGTAAGAGTGGAGATCGTTTCCTTAAGCCCTGTCCGCAATTACGTGCTTTAGATTACAATTAAAAATATATTTGTCTTAACGTCACTGGTATGTTTTGAAACAAAAAACTTAAGTGCTTCAGATACCTGTTGCTTCATTAACTCTGTAACCGTCGTAATTTTTTGTTTTTGGAATGAGTACGTGATTACTATTTTTCATTTTTAGCTGAGTAGTAAAATAGTAAGTAAAATAGTAAGGAACTTTATTCTCATATTGTTCACGTACATATTGCGGTTTGGGTACTTTTATGAAGTTTAGAGTCGCTTTTTAGCGTTCCTGGCTAAAGAACTGTGCTCAAAGGTCAGGTTAATCTGGAGTAGTGCCACGAATATTGCAAGTTTTGCCTTGCAAGGAAACGGTTTCATGCGCTATGATCAGATGTGAGGGGCAGTGATGGAGGCCGTAGTGAGTTGTGACTCTGTTGCCAGGGACAGAGACTTTTCTATACTGACGCTTACGAACCCGGCTTAGTGGCAAAAGGGAGTGACAGCTTTCTAAATACAATGCACGTTTCTATCTTCAATACCTTGTGCTTTTGACCATGCAGATGTTTGGAATCTCCGTCAATGCCGCACCCAAAATTAAGTCCCGACCTAAAGAAAGAGGCAGTTCCCTGAATAGAAAGCTTTTGTAACAGCTAGTGTTTCGTAAGTTTTAGAGTGGCTATTTAAATATTCCAGTCGTCTGTAATTGTTACAAACACATAACAGAGTCGTTACCGTAGGACATCGTTGCTCATCTACTAAATCTAAGCGACTTTAAAGTTTAAGTGTTTAGGAAACTCCATGTTGGTAAAATATTTTCACGATAATGAACTAAAATGTTTGTACCTGTTACTGTCCTTCAAAGTAGTTATCAGCGTTGTGTAGAACCCGTAGCCAATTATGTGGAAGTCGTAGTATACCGGTAGCAGAGCCTGTTCTGTTGATGGTGCAAATAGAGCGGTATACTGTTTGTCGAATCTCTGGAACAGTTCTGAAGCGAATGCCACGAAGTGGTTCCTTCATCTTCGGAATCAAATCAAAGTCACAAGGACTTAAGTCCCGGGTGTATGGTGGATGCCACAGTACTTCCCAGTCCCGAACAGAGCAGCCACAGCTTTCGCTGCATGCTCCCGCTCATTGTCGTGCAAAATGATGGGTGGGTTGCGCAGAAAGTGTCGCCGCTTCTTTCGCAAGGCCAGTCGCAGGTAATGCTCCAAAGACGACCGTCTGCCATGGAAGAACGTAATGCGTTAGGCTAACACCATCACAGTCATACATGAGAATCACCATAGCTTTAGACCGCTCCATTCCCACCATCAACAGAGCAGGCTCTGCTAAAGGTATTCTACGCCATTCACATCGCTGGTAACGAGTTCTACACAACACTTTGAAGGGCAGTAACAGGTGCAAACATGTAACACATATGTATCGGTTGTGAATATATAGTTATTTAAGTTCTAGCCCTCGTACATGGCGTCATGAGTAGAAGTGCAACTATTTGCATTGATGAATGATGAAAATGTTCTTCATCTACATCTACATCCATACTCCGCAAGCCACCTAACGGTGTGTGGCGGAGGGTACCCTGAGTACCTCTATCGGTTCTCCCTTCTATTCCAGTCTCGTATTGTACGTGGAAAGAAGGATTGTCAGTATGCATCTGTGTGGGCTCTAATCTCTCTGATTTTATCCTCATGGTCTCTTCGCGAGATATACGTAGGAGGGAGCAATATACTGCTTGACTCTTCGGTGAAGGTATGTTCTCGAAACTTTAACAAAAGCCCGTACCGAGCTACTGAGCGTCTCTCCTGCAGAGTCTTCCACTGGAGTTTATCTATCATCTCCGTAACGCTTTCGCGATTACTAAATGATCCTGTAACGAAGCGCGCTGCTCTCCGTTCGATCTTCTCTATCTCTTCTATCAACCCTATCTGGTGCGGATCCCACACTGCTGAGCAGTATTCAAGCAGTGGGCGAACAAGCGTACTGTAACCTACTTCCTTTGTTGTCGGATTGCATTTCCTTAGGATTCTTCCAATGAATCTCAGTCTGGCATCTGCTTTACCGACGATCAACTTTATATGATCATTCCATTTTAAACCACTCCTGATGCGTACTCGCAGTTAATTCATGGAATTAACTGTTTCAAGTTGCTAACCTCCTATATTGTAGCTAAATGATAAAGGATCTTTCTTGCTATGTATTCGCATCACTTTACACTTGTCTACAGTGAGATTCAATTGCCATTCCGTGCACCATGCGTCAATTCGCTGCAGATCCTCCTGCATTTCAGTACAATTTTCCATTGTTGCAATCTCTCGATACACCACAGCATCATCTGCAAAAAGCCTCAGTGAACTTCCGATGTCATCCACCAGGTCATTTATGTATATTGTGAATAGCAACGGTCCTATGACACTCCCCTGCGGCACACCTGAAATCACTCTTACTTCGGAAGACTTTTCTCTCCATTGAGAATGACATGCTGCGTTCTGTTATCTAGGAAGTCCTCAATCCAATCACACAATTGATCTGATAGTCCGTATGCTCTTACTTTGTTCATTAAACGTCTATGGGGAACTGTGTCAAACGCCTTGCGGAAATCAAGAAACACGGCATCTACCTGTGAACCCCTGTCTAAGGCCCTCTGAGTCTCGTGGACGAAAAGCGCGAGCTGGGTTTCACACGACCGTCTTTTTCGAAACCCATGCTGATTCCTACAGAGTAGATTTCTAGTCTCCAGAAAAGACATTATTATGTTCTGAACGACATAACATCAGTATTCACTTCATTTGAAAACTAATAATTACAGGTATTACTAGTAGTATGTTTCAGGTTGGTTAGCACCTCCGAATGCGCTTGACACAAGGAATTTATTATAGATTTTTTTTTCCTGGGCAGCAGGTCAGGTACTGAGTTATGGTCGTATGGGCTCAAAACGGCAGTCTACTCTGATAAGTGCATCAGTGGTCTTAGTTTAAACATTTTTGGAAGGTGGCTATAAACAGCCGTCAAGTAACGTATAAAATACATGTTATAATATCAGCTGTTGTTTTTTATTTATTTAAAACCCAAATATCGACCCGTTTCAGTCACAGATAATCTTCATGCATTAGGGTTAAAACAGTTTAAGTCGCTACGTGACATCTGTCTATACTTACTCGTAAATAATGGCCATATCTCATATGTAGAGATGTCTTGTATTCCACTACAGCACACAGCACTTTTAAAGGCAGACGTACCAGTGACATGTGAAACACTGCAGTACTGCAGAGAAGATCAGAGGTGTGACTGACACATCAGATTTTCTCTTATGTACCGCAGTTTTTCGCATGTCATTAGTAAGTTTGCCTTTAAAAGTTCTGTGTAACATACTGGAAGTCATGACATGTCCTACGTATGACACGTGGTGATTATTTAAGTAATGATGTATGTGATGTTGCGGCTTAAACTGTTTTAACTCTAAAGCGTGAAGATGGATTGTGACTGAAACCGGTCGATATTTGGGTTTTAATTTTTTTTTAAAAAAGGTAGGTGATCGTCTAACATTCATTTTATACAGGCCTTAATTTACATGTAAACACTGTGGTGAAACACCGATTTGTAACTATTAACGTGAATGATGTTAACATCAGCAACGTTTCAAGTAATCTACTTCATTTAACGAGGTATGGAGCTTCACACTCGTCAAACGTTACGGTATTTCTACAGCGAAAGGGAGTATTTTTAGCGATGTCATGTATACGGGTCAGAAGATTTTAAAGTCTGAGGTGTACGGAAGCAAAATCTTTTGCAGTACCACTTGAAAATGGCCCAAAGGCCGAAACTGCGACAGGGAAATAATTAATGTCTACAGTCAACGGCAGTTATGATGTCATTTAAAAAATAAAAATATTTATACAATCAACGACGAATTTGACGAGTTTTAAAAAATTCTGCATGACAGTGAACCCCGACCATGAGAAGTCAATCAGTTATGTATTCCCACGCCTTAACATCTGAACCACCAGAATGGTTACGTTTGGTAATGTTCTAGAATGATCTCTCGCCGTATCAGGGTACTTCCAGCAATATCGAAAATGAGCCGGCGTGTGTAGTAACATTCGCGGACTTACGCTGATCTGCGGCACGTTCTGCAGAATAGATTATGATATTACACGAATGACGGGTGTGCCACGAATTCACTTCACGTTTTCAGAATATCGTTCAAATGGTTCTAAGCACTATCGGACTTAACATCTGAGGTCATCAGTCCCCTAGACGTAGAACTACTTAAACCTAACTAACCTAAGGACATCACACACATCCATGCCCGAGGTAGGATTCGAACCTGCGACCATAGTAGCAGCGCGGCTCCGGCCTGCAGCGCCTAGAAGCGCTCGACCAACGCGGCAGGCAGTATATCGTTGTTTGTAAGAAATCTAGTACGTGAGCGTTCAGAAGGGAAGGACTTACTAGTTGTTTCATTTAACACATGTGTAATATGTGTTTTTTTCCATTTAATTCTTAAGTTTATTCGTCCTAGCTATCACCGTATTGGAGGCGGTAATGATGATGTTTTTCGCTCTAAAATGAAATTATCTTCAGCATAATCTTCAGTGTCCCTGTCCACTTGAATGAGCACTCCATATTTAATGAAAAAAGAGAGAGGGGGCTACTCTGGGAAGAAGGCAGAGGCTGCAAGTAAGATGGGGTTGGACGTTTTAGCTGTTAGTGACATTCGGGTAAGGGGTGAGAACGAAGAGGAAGTGGGAGAATACAAGGTCTACCTGTCAGGATTCAAAGCAGGAATAGCACAATGGGGTGTAGGGCTTTTCATCAGGAAAGAAATGGAAACCAGGGTAGTAGCAATAAGGTAGGTAAACGAACGACTGATGTGGATAGATTTGACAGTGTCTAGCAAGAAAATTAGGATTGTGACAGTATATTCGCATTGTGAAGGGACAGATCAAGATAAGATGGATAGTTTTTATGAGGCACTCAGTGATGTAGTTGTTAGAGTAAAGGACAAGGACAGTGTTCTGCTCATGGGTGATTTTAATGCCAGGATTGGAAAACGAACAGAAGGGTATGGAAAGGTTATGGGTAAATTTGGAAAGGATATGGGGGCCAACAGGAACGGGAAACAACTCTTGGACTTCTGTGCCAGTATGGGCTTAGTAATCACAAACTCCTTTTTTAAACATAAGAACATTCACCGGTATACTTGGAAAGGCAGGGGAACCAGATCTGTCATTGACTATATAATAACAGATCAGGAATTCAGGAAGGCTGTGAGGGACACACGTGTATTCAGGGGATTCTTTGATGAGACTGATCACTGTTTAATCTGCAATGAAATTGGTATTGTGAGGCCGAAAATGCAGGAGGTCAGGTCCATGTGTAGGAGGATAAGAGTGGAGAAACTTCAGGATGAAGAAATCAGACACAAGTACATAACAGTGATCTCAGAAAGGTACCAGTTAGTTGAATGTAGTCAATTGCAGTCACTCGAAAAGGAATGGACAAGGTACAGGGACACAATACTAGAAGTGGCCAAAGAATGTCCTGCAACAGTATTGTGTAAAAGTAGGATGAAGCAAACAGCTTGGTGTAATGACACAGTCAAGGCAGCCTGTAGAAGGAAAAAGAAGGCATATCAAAAATGGCTACATACTAGAACTCAGGTAGACAGACAAAGTTATGTTGAAGAAAGAAACAAAGCAAAATAGATAATTGCAGCATCCAAGAAGCAATCTTGGGAAGACTTTGGAAACAGGTTGGAGAGCTTGGGTCAAGCTGCTGGAAAACCATTCTGGAGTGTAATTAGCAGTCTTCGAAAGGGAGCTAAGAAGGAAATGACAAGTATATTGGACAGGTCAGGAAAACTGCTGGTGAATCCTGTTGATGCCTTGGGCAGATGGAGGGGATATTTTGAAGAGTTGCTCAATATAGGTGAAAATACGATCAATAATGTTTCAGATTTCGATGTACAATGGGATAGGAATGATGATGAAAATAGGATCACATGTGAGGAAATGGAGAAAATGGTCAATACATTGCAGTGCAATAAAGCGGCTGGAGTGGATGAAATTAAGTCGGAACTCATCAAATATAGTGGAATGTCAGGTCTTAAATGGCTACACAGGGTAATTGAAATGGCGTGGGAGTCGGGACAGGTTCCATCAGACTGGACAAAAGCAGTAATCACACCAATCTTTAAACATGGAAACAGAAAAGATTGTTACAACTACAGAGGTATCTCTTTGATCAGGGTTGTGGGTAAAATCTTCTCAGGTATTGTTGAAAGGAAAGTGCGAGTATTAGTTGAGGACGAATTGGATGAAAATCAGTGTGGGTTTAGGACTAGATCTTTAGCTTGCGGCAAATAAAGGAGAAGTGTTAAGAGTGGAATAGGGAGTTGTATCTATGTTTTATAGATCTAGAAAAGGCATATGACCGGGTTCCTAAGAGGAAGTTATTGTCTGTTCTAAGTGATTATGGAATAGGAGGCAAACTTTCGCAAGCAATTAAAGGTCTTTACATAGATAGTCAGGCAGCTGTTAGAGTTGACGGTAAATTGAGTCCATGGTTCAGAGTAGTTTCAGGGGTAAGACAAGGCTGCAACCCGTCTCCACTGTTGTTCATATCATTTATGGATCATATGTTGAAAACAATAGACTGGCTGGGTGAGATTAAGATAGGTGAATACAAAATAAGCAGTCTCGTCTATGCGGATGACTTATTTGTGATGGCAGATTCTATTGAAAGTTTTCAAAGTAATATTTCAGAGCTAGATCAGAAATGTAAGGACTATGGTATGACCGAGCGAGGTGGCGCAGTGGTTAGCACACTGGACTCGCATTCGGGAGGACTACGGTTCAATCCCGTCACCGGCCATCCTGATTTAGGTTTTCCGTGATTTCCCTAAATCGTTTCAGGCAAATGCCGGGATGGTTCCTTTGAAAGGGCACTGCCGATTTCCTTCCCAATCCTTCCCTAACCCGAGCTTGCGCTCTGTCTCTAATGACCTCGTTGTCGACGGGACGTTAAACACTAACCACCACCACCACTATGGTATGAAGATTAGCATCTCCAAAACAAAAGTAATGACCGTGGAAAAGAGATATAAACGGGTTGAGTGCCAAATAGGAGGAACAAAGCTAGAACAGGTGGACGGTTTCAAATTCTGAGGATGCATATTCTCACAGGATGGCAACATAGTGAAAGAAGTGGAAGCGAGGTGTAGCAAAGCTAATACAGTGAGCGCTCAGCTACGATCTACTCTGTTCTGCATGAAGAAAGTCAGTACCAAGACTAAGTTATCTGTGCACCGTTCAATCTTTCGACCAACTTTGTTGTATGGGAGCGAAAGCTGTGTGGATTCAGGACACCGTATCAACAAGGTTGAGGCCATTTGAACCATTTGATTGCAGGTACTAGTAGATGGGGACAATGGCAGGAGGGTGCAGACAATGAGGAAACAAAAAAAAAACATTGGGAATGAACTTTATAGATGTAGCAGTCAGGGCGAACAGGCTTAGATGGTGGGGTCATGTTACACGCATGGGAGAAGCAAGGTTACCCAAGAGACTCATAGGTTCAGCAGTAGGAGGTAGGAGGAGTCGGGGCAGACCAAGGAGAAGGTATCTGGATTCGGTTAAGCATGATTTTGAGGTAATAGGCTTAACATCAGAAGAGGCACCAATGTTAGCACTGAATAGGGGATCATGGAGGAATTTTATAAGGGGGACTATGCTCCAGACTGAACGCTGAAAGGCATGATCAGTCTTAAATGATGATGATGAGAGAGAGAGAGTGAGCTCTGAAATAAACAAGACGAGGATGTGCAGTAGTAAATGAAAGTGAAGGTTAAATTGTCCTAGTGCAAATAATGGTAAATTTAATGCTTAGATACTTCTTCCGAGCCACAGATGAATTCAGGCACTCGATTCTCTATTGGTGTTTCTCACTTTTTCGA
This sequence comes from Schistocerca gregaria, assembly GCF_023897955.1. NCBI lineage: Eukaryota > Metazoa > Arthropoda > Insecta > Orthoptera > Acrididae > Schistocerca > Schistocerca gregaria. The sequence goes on from NC_064926.1 coordinate 478,359,300, forward strand.
TCGGGAAGGAAACTGCACACGCACTATGTTTCTTACAAACAACGACATACTGAAAACGTGAAGTGAATTCGCAGCACCCTGTCGTTCGTTTGTTGATACTGTTCCGCTGATGTCGGCGTGCATTAAAAACAGCACCACGGCTGTCGGCATCTCTGCGGGCTTCCCCGCAGTATCAGCGGCCGGTTGGCTTGTCGCGGCTCTTTAATCTCGGGCCCAGCCGAGGAGAACGCAGATGTTATCCACTGCGGGCCGCATCTCGGCGTCAGCGCTGGTTTTGGCAAGTGGCCATTACGGGGCTCCAGATTCTCAGACCAGACAGAATAACAGCATTCCGGTTGGCCGTCTTGGCAAGAGCGGGCCGCCCGCCGCCTGGTGGATTAACCGGCGAGATCTTCAGCCTGCCGCTACGCGCCTCTCCAGGGGAGACTTCATCTACTCCCTACTGTCCGAGCACTGCCTCACATGCCAAGTAGGGATGGTAGGTATCACTGAAACAAAACGGTTTTCAATTATATCGGTACTTTTCAACGCCAGTTTAACCACAACCTCTCAGAATAACCGGTTTCTGATGTAACCAATTATCGGTTTTTATTCCAATAATTTCCTGTAATAACCGTAGAAATAGAACGAAGATTCCAAAATTTTGACTCACTCAGTTCCAAAACACTAAGAATCAAAATGTTAAACAGGCAAATAAAAAGAATTTAACAAGAGTCTCGACTGATGTTTCAGTATTTTTTTCCCTTCTGGTTTCTGCCCTTTCCTCTGATCATCTACATCTACATCCACATTTATACTCCGCAAGCCACTCAACGGTGTGTGGCGGAGGGCACTTTACGTGCCACTGTCATTACCTCCCTTTCCTGGTCCAGTCTCATACGGTTCGCGGGAAGAACGACTGCCGGAAAGCCTCTGTGAGCGTTCGAATCTCTCTAATTTTACATTCGTGATCTCCTCGGGTGGTATAAGTAGGGGGAAGTATATATTCGATACCTCATCCAGAAACGCACCCTCTCGAAACCTGGACTGCAAGCTACACGGCGATTCAGATCGCCTCTCTTGCAGAGTCTGCCACTTGAGTTTGCTAAACAACTCCGTAACGCTATCACGCTTACCAAATAACCCTGTGACGAAACGCTCCGCTCTTTTTTGGATCTACTGTATCTCCTCTGTCAACCCTACCTGGTACGGATCCCACACTGACGAGTAATAGTCAAGTATAGGTCGAACGAGTGTTTTGTAAGCCACCTCCTTAGTTGATGGACTGCATTTTCTAAGGACTCTCCAAATGAATCTCAACCTGGCACCCACCTCACCAACAATTAATTTTATATGATCATTCCACTTCAAATCGTTCCGTACGCATACTCCCATACATTTTGCTACCAGTGTTTGTTCCGCTATCATAGAATCATACAATAAAGGATCCTTATTTCTATATATAGAAGGTTTATACAAGGGTGATGTACTTGAGGACAATATTATGGAAATGGAAGAGGATGTAGACGAAATGGGAGATAAGATACTGCGTGAAGAGTTTGACAGAGCACTGAAAGACCCGAGTCGAAACAAGGCCCCCGGAGAAGACAACATTCCATTAGAGCTACTGACGGCCTTGGGAGAGCCAGTCCTGACAAAACTCTACCATCTGGTGAGCAAGATGTATCAGGCAGGCGAAATACCCTCAGACTTCAAGAAGAATATAATAATTCAAATCCCAAAGAAAGCAGGTGTTGACAGATGTGAAAATTACCGAACTATCAGTTTAATAAGTCACAGCTGCAAAATACTAATGCGAATTCTTTACAGACGAATGGAAAAACTGGTAGATGCGGGCCTCGGGGAAGATCAGTTTGGATTCCGAAGAAATGTTGGAACACGTGAGGCAATACTGACCTTACGACTTACCTTAGAAGAAAGATTAAGGAAAGGCAAACCTACGTTTCTAGCATTTGTAGACTTAGTGAAAGCTTTTGACAATGTTGACTGGAATACTCTCTTTCAAATTCTGAAGGTGGCAGGGGTAAAATACAGGGAAGCGAAAGGCTATTTGCAATTTGTACAGAAACCAGATGGCAGTCATAAGATTCGAGGGGCATGAAAGGGAAGCAGTGGTTGGGAAAGGAGTGAGACAGGGTTATAGCCTCTCCCCGATGTTATTCAATCTGTATATTGAGCAAGCAGTAAAGGAAACAAAAGAAAAATTTGGAGTAGGTATTACAATTCATGGATAAGAAGTAAAAACTTTGAGGTTCGCCTATGTCAGAGACGGCAAAGGAGTTGGAAGAGCAGTTGAACGGAATGGACATTGTCTTGAAAGGAGGATATAAGATGAACATCAACAAAAGCATAACGAGGATAATGGAATGTAGTCAAATTAAATCGGATGATGCTGAGGGAATTAGATTAGGAAATGAGACACTTAAAGTAGTAAAGGAGTTTTGCTATTTGGGGAGCAAAATAACTGATGATGGTCGAAGTAGAGAGGATATAAAATGTAGACTGGCAATGGCAAGAAAAGCATTTATGAAGAAGAGAAATTTGTTAACATCGAATATAGATTTATGTATCAGGAAGTCGCTTCTGAAAGTATTTGTATGGAGTGTAGCCATGTATGGAAGTGAAACATGGACGATAACTAGTTTGGACAAGAAGAGAATAGAAGCTTTCGAAATGTGGTGCTACATAAGAATGCTGAAGATTAGATGGGTAGATCACATAACTAATGAGGAGGTGTTGAATAGGATTGGGGAGAAGAGAAGTTTGTGGCACAACTTGACTAGAAGAAGGGATTGGTTGGTAGGACATGTTCTGAGGCATCAAGGGATCACAAATTTAGCGTTGGAGGGCAGCGTGGAGGGTAAGAATCGTAGAGGGAGACCAAGAGATGAATCCACCAAGCAGATTCAGAAGGATGTAGGTTGCAGTAGGTACTGGGAGATGAAGAGGCTTGCACAGGATAGAGTGGCATGGAGAGCTGCATCAAACCAGTCTCAGGACTGAAGACAACAACAATAACCACATTTCTATGTATTCGCAACACGTTACATTTGTCTATGTTAAGGGTCAGTTGCCACTCCCTGCACCAAGTGCCTATACGCTGCAGATCTTCCTGCATTTCACGGCAATTTTGTAATGCTGCAACTGTATACTACAGCATCATCCGCGAAAAGCCACATGGAACTCCCGACACTATCTACTAGGTCATTTATATATATTGTGAAAAGAAATGGTCCCATAACACTCCCCTGTGGCACGCCAGAGTTTACTTTGACATCTCTAGACCTCTCTCCATTGAGAACAACATGCTGTGTTCTGTTTGATAAAAACTCTCCAATTCAGCCACACAGCTGGTCTGATACTTCGTAGGCTATTACTTTGTTTATCAGGCGACAGTGCGGAACTGTATCGAACGCCTTCCGGAAGTCAACGAAAATGGCATGTACCTGGGAGCATGTATCTAATATTCCCTGGGTCTCATGAACAAATAAAGCGAGTTGGGTCGCTCACGATCCCAGGTTTCGGAATCCATGTTGATTCCTACAGAGTAGATTCTGGGTTTCCAGAAATGACGTGATACGCGAGCAAAAAAAGTGTTCTAAAATTCTACAACAGATCGACGTCAGAGATATAGGTCTATAGTTTTGCGCATCTGGTCTACGACCCTTCTTGAAAACTTGAACCACCTGTGCTCTTTTCCGTTCCTCTAGAGACTTGCGGTACACGGCTGTTCGAAGGGGGGAAAGTTCTTTCGCGTCCTCCGTGTAGGCTTACAACACCGTTATGGGTGCTCGGAGCGGCAAACAGTAACAAACGTACTACTACGGATATCGCTCCGTTTGCCGCCACCAGCAACCATAATGACGGTGTAAGTCTGAAGATGGTCCGAGGAAAGTGCCGAAACCGGTAGCAAAAATAAAAATAAAAAAATCTGGAAGACCGATCGGGAGTGTTTTTATTGATTTTTAACAGTTTTTTGCCGATCGCTGTACCACAGAGAAGAACGCTTTCTAAAAATTTTTATGTAGAAAAAGAAGACCTAGGCGCCCCAATATTCGCAGCTTCACTCGACAAGTATTCACCAGTATTCTCCTCTTGAACCTGATTTTTTGAAACGCGGCTCGCAATTCGTGTTGTAATCGCGAATCATATTACTCTTTGGAAATTACGAGTAGTCAGTGCTAAAGAGAGAAAACTTAGGTTCAAGAACTCTGTTCGTCGTGTTAATTTGTGAAAGGGCAACAAGCAGATAAAGGCGTGAAAGATACTAACAAACAGCACATTAGCTGCTTTCCATTTATACTGTTAACTATGAATTAACCGTTAACTTATACGTTTTCTCTTTGTATAATGACATAGGTTGGTTGTAGTTCCTCCCCGTATGAATCTTGCAAAGCAAGTGTAGTGTTGTACTTCAATGAAACCGCACTTCGTAAAATACTTCCAGACTAGGGATGATGTCATCTGTAATACAACTGACGTCCAACAACGACAGTGGGGCAACTACCATGTAGACCACATGGTGCAAGTGTTACACACTGCATGTACACACGTACCATCTAATAGGCGACACCTCATCGATCCAGAAATGCTGCACCATTTCTTATTTCATGTATTTGTTGCGCGTTTCTGTCGGCATTGTCATTAAAATAGCAATTATCGCTTTTCCCGTTTTCTACAATAACGCAATATTTCACAGCAATACAAATTTTACTAATTAAAATTAACTGTTCTTTAAAAAAATGTTTATTTAAAAACGGAAAAGTTTAGCACTGCTGCCTTGGATAATTGATATTTCAGGTTCTCTACTCGATTATTTTCAGTGAAAACTAAAAAAGTACCTGTTATATCCGGGGCCAAATAAATATCGAAAAATACAGGTTATTCAGAACTAAAATGCCGCTATTGGTTTTAACTGGTCGGTTTTTTCCATACCTAATGCCAAGGAGCGCCATAATGATGCTTACAGATTTGCTTCTGCTTAAGAGCGAATGCAATAGAAACGTATCTGCGGCCCAGTTTCAGATGCAACTAGCCATTGTCGAATTCTCTACACCCAAAAATGAAAAAAATACACAGGTATCGTGAATGAAACATAAAGATCCACAAACATATTCCAAAATAAACAGCTTGGTGAAGAGTACATCGTGGGAAAATTATAGATTTTCTGTCCTATTCCATTTGGTTATTTAGCGAGGGAGAAATGGCTAACTATATGACTCTGAACGTTCTAACCTGTCTTACTTCCGAGTTCCCGCCACGCGACAGACGATTGTGCTACAGAGTTATTGCACTGTTCTGCACGAATATTGATTCTTGCGAAACTTCTAAGCAGCTAGACAGATAATCGTTACAACCTCACGAAACACAGACCAACATGTTCGAAGAAATTACTGGCTTGCAGCCGTCCGTCGTCAACAACACCCCACGACATTTTTACTGGACACGTGACTAAAGACTGAGTCTTCGATGGATCACCTAAGGATGACTGGCAGGAGCCTTGCGCAAAAGTCGTGGAATGTAGCCGACGACAAGCGCTTGCGAGCCCGAAATTGATATGAACACTAAATTCTCAGAAGAAACCATAAATTCACAACAGACCCATATGACTGCAATCTGGAAATTTGTGGTAAGGTTTTATGGGAACAAACTGCTGAGGCCATCGGTCCCTAAGCTTACGCACTACTTAATCTAACTTAAACTAACTTACGCAAAGGACAACACACACACCCATACCCGAGAGAGGACTCGAACCTCCAACGGGTGGAGCCGCGCGGTCGGTGATAAGGCGACCCAGACCGCACGGCAACCGCGCGTGGTTATTTGGCTGCACAATTTCGTTAATCATCAACATAAAGGCTTTACCTTTAATTAACTTGAAATGTTTATGTTTCATTTCTTATTCCTATTTTTATTCCTTTTTTTCAACAATAGCAGATCTGTTTAGCCTAACAAGAAATTACAGAGTAGCGTTACATTGTCTGACAAAAAAGTGAAACACCCAGAAGACATAGTAGACGTCAATATAACTTTGTACACGTACACAACATTGGTGGGTACGTAAATGATTAGTATATCGAATGCGAACAGCGTCAGATGTTCACTGATGACTGTGAAGAACATTGAGATAACGTGTATTCATTTGAGACAACACTGTCAAAATTTGACAGTGTTTGAAACAAGTCACACTGCGGGGTTCTCCACTTGCTCTATTGATTGAATCGTGGAGTATTCAGTACTGTGAGACATATGGACGTGACGGTGGCCCGATGTTAAAAGTGCATGACAATGTGAAGGCAGACACACCCGTCATCATACTTCCAGTCGATCACGTGAGACCAGGGGAGGATCGCTGTTCAAAATGGCTCTGAGCACTGCGGGACTTACCATATAAAGTCATCAGTCCCCTAGAACATACAACTTCTTAAAACTGACCATCCCACGGACATCACACACATCCAAGCCCGAGGCAGCATTCGAACCGGCGACCGTAGCTGTCGCGAAGTTCCAGACTGAAGAGCCTAGAACCGCTCGGCCACTCCGGTCGGCCTCACCATTTCGTCACCATTCCTGAAAGTGGCGAGAATGGACTGAGTAAAGGTTGGGAATTTGTACGGACGCTGATAACCGCGCAGTTGAGCGCCCCAAAATCCAAACATCATCATCATCATCCATCTGAAGATGTCCTCAGCTCGTGGTCTCGTGTTCGCGTTCTCGCTTCCCGAGCACGGGGTCCCGGGTTCCAAAAAATGTTCAAATGTGTGTAAATTCCTGAGGGACCAAACTGCTGAGGTCGTCTGTGCCTAGTCTTACACACTGCTTAAACGAACTTAAACTAAGAACAAAACATGCACCCATGCCCAAGAGAGGATTCGAACCCCCGGCGGGAGGGGCCGCCGAGTCCGTGATATGGCGCCTCAAACCGCACGGCCACTCCGCGCGGCGTCCCGGTTTCGATTCCCGGCGGGGTAAGGGATTTTCACCTGCCTCGAGATGACTGAGTGTCTGTGTTCTCCTCATCATTTCATCACAATTCACGAATGTGGCGAGTTTGGACTGAGCAAAGGTTGGAAATTTGTACGGGTGCTGATAACCACGCAGTTGAGCGCCCCACATAATCGTGACCATCCATCTGAAGACGAGCCTTTAGTGGCTCGAAGACATGTTCATGTTTGAATAAATCGTAAAATGGACTGGTTGCGTATTTGTTACCAGATAAACGCCAATTAATGGGCTCTCTGGAACATTCTTCGTCATTCCGCACCATTGTTTGCGACCAGCAGCAGCTAGGGAATTACCGCCCCACGCCTTGGTTGCTGTTTACACCACACCAAAAATGGCTGCCTTTGGAGTGGTGGCATCGTCGAGAAGCATGGAATGCTGAAGAATGGTGTCGTTTTGTGTTCGGGGATGAATCACTATTCGGCGCTACCTCTGTGGCACGACGTCGGAAGAGGTTTCAGTCTTCCAATTCTTTATAAAGGCACTGTTGTGTGGAACCATCTCATATCACGGCTATTAGTGGTTGAGGGAACTCTGACATCACAATGGCACGTCATGGTCCTACCGCTGCTTCATTTGTTACCTCCCACGCGACGGTATCGTGGTGCCATTCTTTAAGACGACAATGCTCGTCCAGTTGTCGCACGGTTGTCTGTGAACTGTCTGTGTGATGTTGAGGTACTCCCGTGGCCAGCAAGATCCACAGATCTCTTCCCGACAGAACGTGTGTGAGACCTGTTCGAACGTCAACTCATTCTCTATTACAGCATCCAAGATGTCAAGAACCATTAATAACAGTTGTGGGCCGGCTTGCCTAGGAAGAGGATACAATGACTTTATGACAGCCTCGCCAACCGAATCACTGCTTGCATCCAGGCCAGAGTCTGTGTAATCTCATATTAATAAGTGGGCTAATATTGTGAAGTTATTAGTAAATTTTACATGATTTTGTAATCAATGCAGTAACGTCACATACGCTATCAACCCACGAAGTTTCAGTAAGGATAGGAGCTGAAGCAATGAGTTAAAATTCTTGTCACTGTTGGGACTTGAACCTGGATCTCGTACTTACTAGACAGATGTGCTGACGACTTTTTTTCGGGATGGCGGCGGCGGCCTACATCCTCCCCTCACAGCCACGCCTTACGCTCACCAAATTTCGCCTTCGTAGGCTTTGGCACGTAGGCCATATTTTCCCGAATTATCACTCTTTTTGGAATTAACACATGTTTTTTCCATATACGCTTTAAATTTTGTAACCGCAGTGAAGCAGTAAAGTGACGTGAGATAGTAACAGACTGCCATTTCCAACGCCGAAAGTTCTTCCTGTGACATAGCTCAAAACAGTCAGAATAGTAACGGAAAAATTCATAACATACATTTGTTCAAAAACTTTTCCTCAGTTTAAGTTATTATGCACTGGATGCAACGTCATGTGTATTAAGAAGCTATTTATCTTTCGATAGAGGAAATGAAATTCGTTACCGGTGGAGTTTTACCATATTACAACAGCTTCCATTTAATATCAACATAAGAGAATTTCCTGAGTAGTGAGTGATGAGATAAGTGTTCCTCTTCCAATTAGCAAAACTGAGGTCCTAATGGTAGTCGACATAGGGCAACAGATAAAATGTTATGAAAGCAATCCTTATATTTATTATTCTTCCGTAATTAATATGTTCCTTCTGCTATATAAAGCATGTACTCTTCTAAGTTCGACGTTTCGTTTGTTAGCACGTAAAACACAAACTGCCCATAATCCACGAGTAACTGTTATTCTTTGCCGACTGATAAAATTTCAGTCGGTTTGTAAACCTTCGGGTGACTTTCTGTGGCTCTGTTGATAAGTGCTAATTTCTTCCCAGTCCAGTTCCAATTTCTGACTTTATTTTCACATAATGGCATGTGCGCTACAGTTTCTACAAGCTAACGTTTGTCTCAGTATCGAGATGGTCTCAGTTTGATTTCGTGTAATCGTTCCGCTGTGGGTATGGTCTCGTTTACGACGTCATGCCATACGGCACTGACTCTGATTAGAAGAATTTTATTGTTGATATTTTTCTAGGTATTCATCCACTTTTTATTTCGTCCTCATTTATATTCTGGATAGACTGCCGTTATCCTATCCACGTATTTCCGCCGTAACATGTGTTAAAAGTTCTTCAGCGTCCAACTATTTCCGTTCCGGCGTAGAGATCCCTGCGACATATTACTTTATGGCGGTCTGAGAAGTGTGTCCTCCCCCTTCTTCGTACCTCATTGCGGTTGTGCGGTTGTTATTCTCTGTTTCCCTCTGCGTGTCTCCATTATAACGTGGTATAACGACTTACGTTCCTGCGTGAGGTCGTCCTTGTCTAGGGCTCGCATACGCAACACCTCCAAACGCTGCCGGAACAGGTCGATTATTTTCGACTTAAAGCGTTTCAGCTTCATTTTGTTGGCCGAAAGGCGTTCAAGTTTGCCCATAAAGGTGTCGCAAACAGGAGACGTAATATTCCGCCATTTGTTCAAAAAATGGTTCAAATGGCTCTGCGCACTATGGGACTTAACATCTGTGGTCATCAGTCCCCTAGAACTTAGAACTACTTAAACCTAACTAACCTAAGGACATCACACACACATCCCATGCCCGAGGCAGGATTCGAACCTGCGACCGTAGCATTCGCGCGGTTCCGGACTGAGGGCCTAGAACCGCTAGACCACCGCGGCCGGCCTGCTATTTGTTTGCGCCAATATCTCCTATACCTTTGCATACCGCATAACTCATTTGCAAATAAAAGTTTTGATGTTCGGTCCACCAAGCTATTCGCTCACGATACTTAGTTTGGGAACGTAAGCATTCGCGCCAAGTGTTTCTCATCTGCTGCTTAATTTCAGCTTCCTGCAATAATGAGATGTTAAATTTCCATACCCAACGGCCAGGAAGAGCATTTTGTGGGATGTACCTGAATGAAACGTGGTATGCACAATGGTCGAAGAAGTTCTCACGACATATCTCACAATCATCGATATTGCGCAAAAATTCTTTTTGTGTAACATCGATTGTGTCTAACCTACTTGCTGAAGTGCTTCTGACATTTGTATGGCAGATAAGCTGGGGATTCATGTAAGGCCAGTTGTCTTGCAGTTCTTATTCATTCATCAATGTTTTGTAGCTCTTGATAGGAGTTAACATTAGGCAGGTATGGCGGTAGCCCAAACGTTCGTTAGCAGTTCGACTGCTCCATCCTGGTAAAAGTTACTCCTATACCGTCTTTTGTTAGTCGGCGGCGGCGCATATACGTTAGTTAAAATGAGTTTATGACGTTGACCCTTTGCACACCTACTGCTGTCTAAAATAGCTTGAACTCGACATGAGATGGTTTCGTTTACGATGTCATACCATACGGCACCGACTCTTCTAGTCAGTACAGTTTTAAACTGATATTTTTCCAAATATTCATCCACTTGAAACTTCCTGGCAGATTAAAACTGTGTGCCGGACTGAGACTCGAACTCGGTACCTTTGCCTTTCGCGGACAAGTTCTCTACCAACTGAGCTACCCAATCACGACTGACCCCCCGTCCTCACAGCCTTACTTCTGCGAGTATCTCGTCTCCTACCTTCCAAACTTCACAGAAGCTCTCCTGCGAACCTTGCAGAACTAGCACTCCTGGAAGAAAGGATACTGCGGAGAGATGGCGTTCCACTGTCAGCGCTGGCTTGTGATGTGCTGCCTGCGCCGGTAGACGACTGGGCTGCGTGACGTAGGCGCGTTAGCTGGCTGCGGCCCAGTTCTGTCACAGCAGACTGTCCGGCCCCCACTCACCTGGGCTGCTACAGGTCATTCATTACGGCTGCGCACTCCCTTTGCCCCTCTCTGGTCGATGTGAGCCGTGACGTCCAGTCTGCCGTGTTGCTGCCGGAGTCTGCACAATCCTCAAGTGTGGTCAAGTGTCAAATTCTCTCACAAATGCCATTACATCGATATAACCCACTTACATAAAAAGAAAATAATGATGAATACAAAAATTTTCAAATATATTTATTTATTTGTCTACTTTATTAGTAAGGACGCAAATCAAGAAATAATTTTAATAACTCCAAGGCCCGGTTAACGTTGTATGGACATTAATTATGTTGTGTGAAGTGTCTTTGTTTGTGTGTGTACGTGTTTTTGTTAGTTTTTGGGTAGTTCTAATACTAAATACTAACTTATTGTACTATCCTATGACTTTGCTAATACTACCGAAGCGAATTTTTGCGTATTTTATTCCTGGTATAGTCCTCTTTTATTTTTCGATGTCCAGCGATGTTGTCTGCTGACGCTGAAGTAGTCAGGAAGTGCATCTACTCTCTCAGGTGCTCGTGATTTTCCTGAAATCTTTGAAGTGGCATTTTTGATTATGTAGACGAAATTTGACATAGTAAAAGGCTGCCTCCTGTCTCATCTGTCAGGATTGCTGCTGCGGAAATGAAACAAAAGCATACTGAATTACACATACAAGTATATTTTTATTTGGTTCGCCACTCTACCATGACTTGCTCTTATCCGTGTTGATTCCCCATACAGAATACTTTGCCGACGGCGCTCACATGCCGCTGGCAAAATTCTACCACGTGACAGGCTATATCGCACGACAGGTGATGGCTCATATCACACCGAGTCTTAGCGTTGACACGTGCCCAAAGCGTGGACCGCTAACACAATACGAAACACATCAGAAATTCGAGACTCACATGCTTATAGCACACTGAGTCTTAGCGCCGACATACGCCCAAAGCGTGGACTGCTCACACCATACGGAACACATCCGAAAATCGAGACACACATGCTCTATGGCACGATTTACCGTCTAGACACCACGAAAAACATAAAATGATGCACATCTGTCCCATGGACAGTGTATAAGTACCCAAGGAAAGTAAACAGAAACAATTTCATAGCCCATGTTAATGATTGTGAAGCTCTTTTATGAGACTGCTATGACAGAGTACGACGCTCAATTGCGGTAAGCGGACCAAAAGTGTGAGGTCCAAATAAATAACAGCAGTACTCAGTTGTTTGGAGTACTCAGCACTGCAACGTGCCTGGTATGGCATGCCACAAAAAGTGGCAGTTAGTGATGATGTATAACTGGCAACGGAATTTGAATTAAATCTGCCACCTGCCAGCGAATGTTGGCATGAAGATGTCACAAATACGCAACTCATTTGAACATGTTCATCAAGGACTCATGCTGAAAACTAATGGAAATGACAAACCTACAGAATAACACCGAAATAGAACAAATGGAAGGCTACACTAAGCAACACAATACTAACATTAGATTATGTTAAAAAGTTCTTCCATAGAGACTATTTACATACAGCACCTTCTCTTCTTGTTGCAGTTCTGTTGTATCTTAGTACTCTAACAGGTTAATATCGCTCGTTCCGATAGTTTTTGCGACATTGTTCTGAGCTGAGTCCTCAGTGGCTGTGTATCAATTCCTTGTTGAATTTTCTGTGCGTGACCCCTGTGATGGGTTACGTGGCCTCAATTCCAAATATTCGCTAAGTTGGTCGTTCCATTGACCTTGACTGTTGTATGTCCTGCTATTGCTTTGGTGATGCTGCCTAGAATCCTGTTGATCCTGGTTCGAGATCTGTTGCTATTTCCAGTTTCCGTTTCGTCGGTAGTAGTAGTTGTTGTTGCTGTTGTTATGATTATAATTTCCTCGTCTTCTTCTATTTCCCCATGATGGCTGGTTATTCCCATTGAAGTTTGAATTTTGGTTTCGATTCGATCGACATTTTCCCCCATTTCGTCTATCGTCATTCCTCTTTGGCGAATATGGCCAGTTACGGTCATTATTTCTGCTTCTTTCCCGCGAGTTGTGAGTTTCATTCACATACTCGAGTTCGCACTCTTGAAAGCTTCGATTGAATAACTGCATCTACCGCTGAGCCGTTGCTGGTAATGTAAAGGCAGTTTAATGTAGCAGTACCATATAGTTTCCTTGGGACTGTACGGTTGATCCAAGAATCGGTTTTTCTTGACCAGGGATTCGAATAAATTGACAGGAATGCGGAATCCTGACGCTTCTAAGTCCTTTCCTAACATGATCTCCTGTTTTATCCGCTCCTGTGTGTCTTGCGACCAATGTATGCTAAGGAATGCGTTCTTAAATTCTTGGTAGGAGCGATAACTCTCCGCAACTCCGCGCATAAGTTCTGCAATCGACCCTTCTAACCCTTCTCAGAAACCATAGATAAAGAGAAGCTTGTACTGGTAGCACGTGATCGTACTGTGCCATCCAGGTCTTGGGATGTAATGCGTTGTTTGCCTCCTTAAAGACTTGGAAAATTCTGGATGGTCAAGTTTGTGGTCGAAAGGTTCAACGAATCCGCCGTACGAATTTTCCCTCTCGTCTACAGTGCGCTATTCCATGTGTCCGTGCCCAAAGGATCTTCGTGCACTGTTGCCAGATTCTCGTATAACTTTTCTGACTTCCTTATATGTGTACGTTTGTTTTCGGGCTCGGTCTCTGACATGCTGCGTGTTACCGACGGAGCATTTCCTACTACGCGTTCCGCAGCGGCAGGAGCATATTCTTGTTCCATTCGCCCATGTACAGGGGTGTGTCCTCATATGGCGGTTCGGAGAGTCGCAAAACATTTTTTTCCCTTCTGTGATGCTCTCGATGGCGCTCTACCAGACGAGATTGTATTTACAATTGCGTGACCAGACCATGTGCCTGTCAGACGCCCTTAGCCAACTCGTCTCCCGGGCCGCGACTCGGGTCTGCGGATCTTTAACTTCAGAGATTTCGGCCTGTTTGATTTCTATCTGTTCCATTCGCTTCGCAGCCTCACTCATTTTTTCCTGCGTTTCTTGAACAATTGTTTTGCCTTGCTTTTGGAGACTTGCAACTGCCTCTTCTGTCTTGCACACCTCAGTTCTTGTCAGTTTAACTTGTTCTTTGGCCTCTGCTGCGTCCTTTCGTGCTATTTGCGATACCAATCGCGCTTTTTTGGCATCGCGCTTCGTCTGGTCCGCCGCCTCACGCGTTTCTACTGTCGTTTTCTTGACATTCTCCAGCTCTTCTTGGATTCCTGCCATCTCTTTCTGGACTCCATCTATATTGTATATGCCCGTTCTTATGAGTAATTTGTGCCTTTCCTCGCGTCTCTTTTTCTCTGCCTCTTGTCTCTTCGTTTCTGCCTCTTGCATGAATTGCATGAGAGCCTCAAACTGAGATCCACCGCTAACACTTTCCGGACTAAATGAACGAGAGTCCTTCATTCTGTGACGTTCCGTTCATAATTCTGGTCTGCCAGTATCACTAATGGTGCGTCGCGTACCAGCAGCGTCTACATTTAGTTCTGCCACGGCCTCCAGTTCACTTTCGTCACATGACTGAGGCATGTCGTCATCCGCAGGTTCTACATTCGACATATCTGCTCGGTCTGCAACTGTATTTAACTAAGAATCCCGTGTAATATCTGCCGGGTCACCGCTAATAATCTGAGATGGATCCATTGTTAACAAAACACAATTACTTCCGCTACTCTGTAGGAAACGTGCCTTGCTTCTTGTGAAACGTCCCCTTAGAACAATTTATACACGACTGTGCTTAAACTGAAACACAATATTTTTAGCGCAACGCAATCTGACTTCCAAAAATCCCTACGAAAGAATGGCCCTGATTAACATTAACCTATACGTTTCACAAATCACTTACCTCACAAAAATCTTCGTTACTCAAGTTACTGCAATACAGCGACCTCCACTACTGCCAGCTAAATAAAAGATTCAAACTACTGAAGGCACTAACTACTGATAGGCATAGTTAGCAAATGAAAGATTTTAGTACAGAACAAACAATGTATTTACCTTAATAGTCATAATATATATATCAGTTCGTGACACCAATTCTTACAAATTTCAAAACTCCGCCATCTCTCTCCCCACGTCCACCACTGCTGGCAGCTCACCTCCAACTGCGCAATGCTACGCGCTGTTAGCATCCAGCTGCCGCTGCCCAACACTACAATGGCAGGCAACAATGCAAACCAGCCACAGACTGCACACGGCACAGCCAGTGATTTTCACACAGAGCGCTACGTGGCGGCGGCGTTACCAATAAAAAAGACCTAAACAGCCTACTTACACTTGTAAGCATGCACTCTCATTCTGACAAAAAAGTATTTAATCACTACACATTCCGATGCCACGCAGATTCGACTCTAAATTACGCTACCTTGAGCGACTGATTCCCAGTTCCCATAAATCCTAAATTCCGCACATGGCACGACAAGTTGAGTGACTACGGTAATCAACGCGATCTGCAGGTCGCAGAAGGTTCCATCAATCCAATATCCTGGCAGGGGCGCCACAATGAAAGTTAACTCTGTGGCGCTGTTATATAAAATGACTGGGAATGTATGCAAAATTTGGTTTATGGCTCTGAGCACTATGGGACTTAACATCTGTTGTCATCAGTCCCACAGAACTTAGAACTACTTAAAACTAACTAACCTAAGGACATCACACACATCCATGCCCGAGGCAGGATTCGAACCTGCGACCGTAGCAGTCGCGCGGTTCCGAAATGAGCGCCTAGAACCGCAGGACCACCGCGGCCGGCTTTTGGTTTACTGACAACATTTATTTTCCCAAAACAAAGACAGACATAAATTATGCTAAACAAGTTGTGACTGAATACTGTAAACAACCAACAAGTGGTTTAAGACCACAATGGACAAGGATTCTGGGTAGCAGAAGTGAGTCAAGTACTCTGGCCCTAAAAATGGGGATAACACAATCTGAATTGATCTGACACTGAGCAGACTCTGATTGATAAAATTTCTTGTGGTTTCACTACATAAGCGCAGCTGATAGCAAGTGGCAATTCAAATCTGTACATCCTGACAGTGCCGGAGCAACAGTACGTGACCCTGTTTGCTTCGTATGGCGATGTAACTTGCGCCTGGCAAGATGGGTGCGGCGGAAGTGAGACGAGAGGCTGCACCTGTTAATCGATCGTGGCCACAAAAGAAATGCAAAAATCTCACGGTCTAGCGATCAGGCAGATGGATCGCAATTTACTCTCTACCAGAGCCCTGAAATCACGGTAGATTTCAGCGGGTGACCCACCTGGTCGCTGGTAGCACCAATGACCAATTTGGCTCACTTATACAACAGAACACACAAGGAAACCAAATGTCAAGAGTGGTAAACCAAAAACGATTAAGTGTGTCCTCGGCAAACGAGTAGTCCGAGACGTTTGAAATCACACTGTCGGTACAGTAAGAATTTCACCACAGGTTCCCCAGTCTAAACTACTCACAAGTGAAGTCAGTCTCAGGACGGGTCCCAAGCACCAACCACACATGCCAGAGCATGTACCAGATGTCTCCCTACCAGACCAAAGTCCAGCACCGAAGTGCCTCGCACCTCTCATGAGAAGAAAGTCCATATTCCCACTAAGTGCACGAACGACACCTCCATCACGCCGTGATGACTAAATCGTAGGGCTCTAAAGGCGCTAAATCTCTCGTCGCACACAATAGCTCAAACCCCTTTCGAACAAAGGCAAGAGTTAAGAAACTGCCAATTACTGGCTGTTTTAAGTTTTCACGGAGGGGGAAGGTGTTTTTCTCAAAAGTTGCATTGCTTCCCATGGCAACAAGCGAACAGATGCAATCTTAAAGATTTTTAAGTAAATCGTTGGTGCCTTGGAGCTTTTTAGTCTTAGCTATGAGATGTAATAAAGATTCTATCTCTAAATATTCTCAGACACCTGAGTTTATTATACAACTGAGACAGCCAATTGAAGTGGGTCACAGGCCTATTTGCAGTATCAGTGAACATGAAAGATTACAGATTTTTATTACGCATGGCTCTGCACACAATGCCTGGTTTATGAACCCACTGTGTAGACATGTCCCTTCAGTCCATCACCCCCAGCCCAGCCTTTGGCTGACATCTGTGCAGGTATCACAGCATTGTTATGCTGGAGACCTGTCTCGATGAGGAGCTGCTCTGATTGCCTTGTGTGTCTGTGGGCCTATCCGGCAAGATTTACTGAGGGATGGGCTGATCGCTAATTGCTTCCAACTCCAAAATAGGTCGTTTCCATGAGCGAAGAACCATAAAAATACCTCATGGTTTTAGCGGCCTACCAGGCTCCATTGACATCTACTCAGGTCATTAACTGTCTAGAGTCTCGCTCAGGGCGTGTCAGGTTGTAATAAAATGTTTAATAATTTTCCATATAAGAAAAATGTCCTCTCTCATAACTTCAGGAATATGGACACAGATTGCAACCCTAAAACAGCAGAGCTGATCGCTGTTTAACTGTATTCAACATTAGAACGAACAAAGTCTGCAAAACCGAATGCTTTTGTCATAATGTGGATACATGTTTCAACGGCTCCCACTTTAACATATATTGCATTGCCAAGGAGATCATTTGCCAAACTGCGAAGATTATAATCTTGCAAACTTATCTTTTCGAAAAATCTGTCACCGAGTTGAAGCACTTTCAGTCTGTCATATTCGAACGGAAAGGAAACTTCAACGTAGACTTCTAATCTGAGCTTCCACAGCTTAATGTCTATGTCGTATTCACGTGCTACAGCGACACACAGCCGATGGCATACCCCACTTGTGGAGAGATTCCCCCATGATGCCGGCTGGGCCAGCACTGAAACGTGGAACACGTAACGGTTTTGTGTCTCATCCTTGAGAAAAGGCCACGTTAATTGTCTGTGTACCATTTCAATCTCAGTACATGTACACCGAAGCGAACCTCCACATTCACACTGCTTGACAAAACAAGGTGAAGGAAAAAAAGGGAAAAAAGAAAGGGGAGGAGGATGGAAAAGAAACTTCATCATCTGATGGAATTACATCTTCCTGGAGATATGTGAAGCAAACGACCTTGGTGCACCCGTAACACCAGTTCCCGTCAGGTCACTGAAGTTAAGTGCTGTCAGGCTTGGCTAGCACTTGGATGGGTCACCATCCTGATCTGCCAAGTGCTGTTGGCAAGTGGGGTGCACTCAGCCCTTGTGAGGCCAATTGAGGAGCTACTTGATTCAGAAGTGGGGGCACCTGTCACGAAAACTGACAATGACTAGGAGAATGGTGTGCTGACCACATATGCCTCCATATGACCATTCAGTGACACCTACGGGCTGAGAATGACATGGTGGCCATTCGGTATCATGGGCCTTCAAAACCTGCTCGGATGAGGTTTATTTGTTTGTTTTTGAAACATTTGAGTTGTACTGGTGTAAGCTGTCACCCGCACACCAGGCGCCAAAGAGGTTGTGGGAAGATCGATAGTAGGCGCAAGCGAAGCCCCTATCAGGAGAGAGGTCACATTGAGACTTGTGAGCAACGCGCCGCCAACGCCCTCTCGACCGCCAGTATTTAGATCGCCGCTGTGGACTGGAGGGCCCAGTTAGTTCCAGGCAGTCGTCCAGTGAGTCAACGTGTCATCAGTCGCAGCGCAGTGGGAGTTGCAGTCGCAGTTACCTCAGCCTCTAGCCCAGAGTCAGCCAGTACCTAGCAACCAGAGTAGTGTACATAACGGGACTTATACTTCACCGGCAGTGAGGTTAACGTGGTCTTTTAGTGGGAGCTTGTACCACAACACCTGGACGATCTTGAGTTGAATAACTTTCAGTTCTTGTGAATAAAGAAGCATTGTTAATACATGCATGCTGTTGTGTTATAGAAAGAGGATACCAGCCACCAACAAAATTCTCTTCTTGCTTCCCATGGTACAAGCCTACAATGACAACGAGACAACGCAAATTGAGTCTCAACTTCATCTTTGATAAGGATAGAAGTTGAAGCAGTGAATTAAAATTTGTACAACCCTCCCGCTGACAGACTCACATGTTTCCTGAAAAATGTAATTCCATCAGTTCAACAGATCACCTACACTTGAGGTGCAGGCAGGATTACATACAAAGCTATTCCACTAGCTGAGAGCCTCAGCAATATTGACTATTTAAGAAGGAGAAAATGGACTGAAGGTGTGAAAAGAAGTTTGTGTTAAGGAGGGTAATGGACTACGTAATCCATACAGGTGTAGTAGCCACAGAGCTCTGATTATTTGCCTAGTGAGCAGGAGGCCAGGGTTCAAGCCCACGCTGCGGCACAAGTTTCAGTTCACTGCATCATCCTCTGTCCTTGGCGAAGATAAATTTGAGACTCATATGTCTCCAGAAAAGTAAGATCATGAAGTTTCTTTACGATCCTCCTCCACTTTCGTTTGCTTAACCTTTTTGGTAAGGAAGTGTGAATACGGAAGCTTCTGTGTTGATGTTGCTGCCGTCTGAATATGTATGGAAATGTACTCCACTCCCCACGAAAAATAGCGCTACGGAAGCAAGCCGTACGTGATATTTAGGCCGCACGAAAAAGCTGAGTAAACTTCAGGGCCGTACATCATTCAAATGGTCGCAGAAAAAAAATCTGTAATCACTGTGTTTTTATTCTATAATTCTTATAGTCCTACAAAAGGAATCCAGTCTCCATGTTCAGATTTAGGTTTTTCGTTATATCCCTAAATCAATTCAGGGAAATATCTGGATGGTATCTTTGACACTGCACAGGCGATTTCCTTCTCCGTCCTTCCGTAATACGGCATTGTGCTTTAATGACACTGTCCCCGCTAAAACGTGAAATCTTCATTGTAGAAGTAAACAGGTCTAGGACTTAATTTGTTTCATACGCATCTTCTGTTCGTTTTAGGACGAAATTTAAATTGACAATTTTTTATATCGTCGCCATTTTATTTAAACGTTAAATATGAGAACACAGAATGACGTTAAACGTTACTTACTTTGCTTTTCATTAAAAGTCAATGCTTTCGAGTATGCTAATTCGAAGACAAGCCCTTAAGATCAAGTCTGCCAGTGAGCTTCTGTGGGTGGATTTCGTTCTCTTCACTGCGTAAAAAAGCAGCACGAACTGTAGCCGAATTTTCACACTGTCAACATAGCCCAAAATTCAGTGAAACTGTGCAACCCTCTGCAAGCTAAAAAGCAGCATGGTAACTTGATCTAACTGCAGATTCATTCGTAGAGAGTTTCTCCAGAAAATAAAAATACGGTTTGAAAGTGCAAATGTTCAGAAAATTATTGAGACGTTTATTTCTGTGCTCCCATACGATGAATATTTTCTTCAGTCGTATTGCTTAAAGGTTTTTGTTCCCCACATCTGCTTCTTGCTATTCACCTTCGAAGCATCCATAATCTTTCGCATGGAATATATTGTAATGTTGTAAACTGCGCCGTATATACTGTGTGTACGTGTCTGAGGCTACGCCGAATCTAATTGTGGTCCTTCCTCTGAAGGTAACACATGGTTTGCACGTCTGCTGCGCTACCAGTCGGCCGTACTACGCTACGTACCGACGTCTGGCCGTCCTGTTTTACTGCGGCCGCTCACAAACCAAGTGGAGAGCATGCGTGAGCGCTCGTGCTCCCCTAGCCGCATTCAACAGGACCGCTGTAGTCTACGACATGTATTAGCAGACATTAGTTTTTAACGTGTGGTGAAATGTTACAAAACTGTGACCGGTCACTATTTTTAATGACAGTTTATTCTGTCTTTACTAGTTTCATGCTGCTTTGTTCATCTTCGAACGGATGGAGAAAGTACGGATTTAATTGCATGTCATTTGCCCGCCTTTACGCTGCAACGACGTTGGATTCATTGTCTGTCCATACAGATTTTACATCTAAGAACCTCTGGAGGTGATTGCTGCAGGTACTCCCTAGAAAAGACTTCGCCTTTGCAATAGTTTTCTCAGTCTCCTACAGGGAATATTTTACAAATTTCAAGAGACGTTGAGCTGACTGCATCATTAACGGGGAACAGCACGATGAGATAGTTTCTTTCAGTCTACCATAAAATTTACTTACAATATTTACAAGACTGCCAAAGATTACATTAAACTGGTTTTCAGTAGTTACAAATTTTTCGATGATTCTGATGTTTTGTTCGCCATTGTATCTTCTGTGCGCAGGCAACACAAGTCAAAAATGATTTTAAGTTCCCATTAGTTTGGAGTTTCTTTAAAGCCTTTGCAATCGCTTCGTCAGTCTTCATTGCTGATCTGTTTTCTTCTTTTCCCAGCAAAGTGTAAAATAAGTCGGACAAACTGGTGGCCCTAGTACTCTGCATCTTCCCGAAGATTTTCGCAAATAAGTAAACATTCGGATGAACGTTTAAAAGTAATGTATTTATTCTTCGGTTGCACCTTTACGTGACGTTATTACTGCGGTGGCGCCTTCCATTGTAGTCCCACCTCTCTCTTGGCATACGTTCGTTAACGAGCCACTGCTTCAAAAAGTACTCAGTAAAAGTCCTGAAGCTTTTGGTTTTCAGGTGTGCTCTCCTGAATACACAGCCAACCATCGTCCAACATTTCCAGGCGAACATGTGATAGAGCAGGTCACACTCTTGCCGGCCGCGGTGGCCGTGCGGTTCTAGGCGCTACAGTCTGGAGCCGCGCGCCCACTACGGTCGCAGGTTCGGATCCTGCCTCGGGCATGGATGTGTGTGATGTCCTTAGGTTAGTTAGGTTTAAGTAGTTCTAAGTTCTAGGGGACTGATGACCTTAGAAGTTAAGTCCCTTAGTGCTCAGAGCCATTTGAGCCATTAGACCACACTCTTTATGTGGCAGCGTATTACCTCGTTTTTTTATACGCTGGAAAGAGGGCGCAACACTGAACTTGTTTTCACAAGCGTTGATCAAATGATAATTGCAACCAGTAATCTCTGTTCCAGGAAACAAACTGTTAGCTGCTTGGACGATACCAACTTCTAAGTCTGTCATCAGAGACACAGTGTTACATTCAGGCAAGTTAGTCTTCATGGCTTTACAAAAACGTTCATGTGTTTCTCGCTTTTTTATTTGGCAGCAAAGCCTAAACAAATGGAATGGTGTTTGTTCCCTCCCAAGAACTATGAGATCGGCGTGGAGTACAAACAACTGTCCAGACTGCTTGTTCGAACTCTCGAACGTTCCATTCACAAAGAATCACTCGCAGTTTCATAAGCACGATTTTCCTTTTTTGCTGGAAAAGACCAGTATTCTGTCATTCGGTCCCCTGCTATCTTCTGCAAGTAAAAAATTGCTACCATAATTCGTCAGTAAATTATTTTCTCGGAAGAATGTTCCTCCAGAATCGGCGCGATGATGTGTAGTTCTCATACATTTTTCATTTAACGCGATGTAACAGTAGTTTCGCACTTCTGTATGACGGTAAAGATGTTACTAAGTTGTAGCCTCCTTTCAAGAGCTGCCATACTTCTTCATCGTAAACTGATGAAACTGTAGTGTCTGATTTCTTCTGCCCGCTTCTTTGCGCTGACAGAATGTTTTCGCCTCTCATTTGCTGCCTTATCTATAATACAAACGCCACGCGGGATTAGCCGAGCGGTCTTAGGCACTGCAGTCTTGGACAATGCGGCTGGTCCCGGAGGAGGTTCGAGTCCTCCCTCGGGCATGGGTGTGTGTGTTTGTCTTTACGATATTTAGGTTAAGTAGTGTGTAAGCTTAGGGACTGATGGCCTTATCAGTTAACTCCCATAAGATTTCACACATATTTGAACATTTCTTTTATGATACAAACATGGCTACATTTCCCTTAAACTGCGTTAATTTTTGTGAATAGACCCCCTATGCATTTATTCTTTTTAAAATTTACGCAACGCCAGTAAGTCACTTCTTCTTTGCTAGTACAGTCAACTGCATACTGATGTCCGTTGTAAATCAGTAAAGGTTTCTCTTTGGTGGTCTCTGTGAACTTTATTACCTCAGCACTAAAACACAGAACACTATTTGCCTGTCAGTTGTCAAGCCAGCCGCTGTGGCCGAGCGGCTCTAGGCGCTTCAGTCTGGAACCACGCTGCTACTACAGTCGCAGGTACAAATCCTGCCTGCCTCGGGATCTTCTCATGAAATTTAAATTACCAGTTTTCTTCTCCGATTGCGAAAACATTCCGTTGGCACCCACCTACATAGGGAGAAACGATCATCACTACAAAATAAGAGAAACCAGGGCTCGCACGGGAAAATTTAAGTGCTCGTTTTTCCCGTGTGCGGTTCGAGAGTGGAACATTAGAGAGACAGCATGAAGGTAGTTCACTTAACCCTCTGCCAGGCACTTTATTGTGAATAGCAGAGTAATCACGTAGATGTAGATGTATGCCCCTAATCTGTATATGGTGGACGACGCTGGAAACATTAGCAGTATATCTACTGTCCACCAGATAGGATATGCCGTCATAAGATCAAAATCGACGTCGTCTTTTCAGAACTACTAATTTTTCACGGAAGTGTAATTAGTAATAACCCGAACGAGTAAAAAGTTATTTCGGATGAAAAAGTTAGGCACGTCATCATGAATAACGATCAATCGGCCAGTTGAAGTGGTTTGGGTCCTCTCGGAGGTAACTCTTGCGAAAGAATTTGCACCAACCGCCAGTGTTTTGCTGACATTCCCCAGGCAAAGCCGTCCTTGTCCGAGAACGGGCCACAGTGTATTGTAATGCGTGGAGGAACTGACTGGAAAAAGTGGGAATTGAAGTAAAACACGCGTATTTATACACCGTGAATAGAATCTCGAGGAGAATTTGGGAAGCGAAGACACTTCTGCGTGTTAACCGCCCGGATGGCCGTGACTGTTAAAGTGCAGCACACGAACGTGTATTACAGACCACTGAAAAAACTACATAAACAGAAGAAGCGGAAAGCAAATGGTAAAAATCAAACTGCCGTTCAAAAAATCAAATTGCCTCTCATGTAGCTGCAAAGACGGAACATATCTCCGTGAATTTTGAAGTAACTAAGGAACGACGGAGGACAGAAGAAAATTCGGAAAATCTGCATGCGTATTAGGGTTTGAACGCCATGTCTTTCGAATGTGAGCCGCAACTTGGTCAGGAATAAATAAAATCATGGTCCTGCGCAATGTATGGATGCCCGACCATGCCACCTGTCCCCTCCTTCCAAATGCAGACATTCTCTGCTGATATGTTTACTTTCCACAACGAACCTTTCACCCTAGAGAGGATGGTGGGTAACAGTGATACTTCTTGACAATTTACAGCTGTGTCACTGATGAGCAATAGAAACGAGCCGTTTTCCTTTCGTGGGAAGTGCTCCAATTCTGTTTCATTAGTCATAAGAGTAAATGGTTCTGTGCCTAACACAGTTTCTGCCAAACACCCTAAAACATTGAAACTTCCTGGCAGATTAAAACTGTATGCTGGACCGAGACTCGAACTCGGGACCTTTGCCTTTCGCGGGCAAGTGCTCTTCCGACTGAGCTACCCAAGCAGGACTCACGACCCGCCCTTGCGGCGTTCATTCAGCCAGTGCCTCTGCTCCTACCTTTCATACTTCACAGGAACACTCCTGCGAAGTTTGGAAGGTAGGAGGCGTGGTACTGGCTGAATTAACGCCGCAAGGGCGGGTCGTGAGTCCTGCTTGGGTAGCTCAGTCGGAAGAGCATTTGCCCGCGAAAGGCAAAGGTCCCGAGTTCGAGTGTCGGTTCGGCACACAGTTTCGTTTCAAATCAGCGCACGCTCTGATGCAGAGTGAAAATTTCATTCTATTCTAATACATTGATGGCAGTCCAGCCAGGCAGCCAGGAGGGGCTCTGTGATTCTTGTGAGTTAGGCAAGAAGTACTGCCAGACTGAAACATTGAGCAGCGTCACAGCCTACCTCAGCAGGTAAGACGATTCTCCACGAAAGGTGATGGGACAAGTTATATTCCCGATCAAATACCATGTCAGCGTTTTACCCCTACATCACATTGTGACATGCTCCCCGTACCATTCGGTCTAGCGTCCACACACGAACAACACGTAAACCAGTAACGAATATTACATCTTGATCTTCTGATTCCTGCCTTTTTCGTCATTTGATAGCCGAAAATTTGACAACTGTCAGTGTCAGTGTCAAAGTGTATAGTGCGATGTACGAGAGTTATCGCAGCAGCACAGATAAGAACAATTGAAAAAGACAAATATTATCAGGAATAGCTAATTAGAAATGTATGATAGCGATAATTCTCAAATATTCTTGGGAGCTCCTCTTTTTTACAGATTGTCGGAAAACAACATTATGACATTACATAATGCCTCCTGCATTATTTTGGCGTAAACGTAAATAAGCATTAATAACTTGCTCATCAGTGTCACAAGTGATGGATCTTCTGAGTAAGGGCAGTAGCACACAATACCACACTCGATCTGATAGTGGAACATCGAATTTTCCACCGCTTAGTGACGACATACCCTTTGTATTTGAGATTAACAGAGTCCTCTAAGCTTGTTGCTTTGTTCAAGCAATGAGGCCAACTAAGCAATCACAACGAAAAAAAACAGCATAATTAAAATACTTCATCGAAATGTGTCCGTAAAGTTTGGCTAAACAGCGAATGCCTTATTTACTCTTAATCAATATCTGGTGGTATCGATAACCAGAAAAGCATAATTCGAACACAGTGTTACAATCCAAACGACGCAGTTGCCTAGGTGCTTTGGGATAACTCGATTACATGAGGTTTTTATCACTTCTCATACACATACGTTGTACATATATATTCGCTAGGGTCGACGTGGTCAGTAAGTGGTCAATGAAAACTATTTTCATACAGGATATCTTGGCCATTTGACTCAGTTTGAAATTCAAACCATAATTTCAAGAGTATACTTTTGTATTGTAAAGAGGATTCTTTCATGTTGGTTAAATGTGGAGCGTTCTTGATGAGAATGAAAGAGAAGACGGCTGTAATTAGTGTCAACTGATCAGTTGAATAAAATATAAAATCAACACATAATAAAATAATTTGTAAGTTGACTCTTACAGAGATGATAACTGCCACCAGCCACTTTTTACAATGCCATTTATTTATTCGAATAGCACCGTTAACGGTTTAGAACCGACAGGTTCATCATCAGATGGCTTGTTCACGTTCAGATACATTTTACATGAGTTTTAACTTTTTGTTCTCCCAAACGATGAAATTACCCTGGGGTGGTGGTGCCCTACAACCAAAACAGGATGAGAGACAATGTCTTGCTTTGTCATACAACACCTTCAACTAGTTATACAAAATTAATATAATGTCCACTGTTGTAATATTTATTTATGTACATCTACCTTTTATCATTTACTTTGATTCCAACGTATACCAAATATTCACATGATACCAGTTTTTTTAAAAAAACAACTGGCTTATTGATTTGTTTTTATTTTTATTTCAATCAGTTCTCCTTTAATAAGAATTGTACGGAATTGAACATTAATAATTTGTAAATTTGTACCGTCACATCTATTTATATATCGAAGTATCTCTACGAATGTAAGTCTTTGGCAACGTTATGGTAGTGATAGCCCCATCTTTGTATACATTTTTCCATGTGGTGGAACTTCTTGGTGTGTGAGTGGCGCTTTAGACTATGTGTCTATGTGTAAACTTATATACAAAGAATGAGTTTCACACAATCTTCGCTGCTGCATAAACACAAGTAGTCAGAACTGGGATATAATGTCACGGATTTTTCAGTGCAAATAACCGAAACATCTTCACTTTAATAATTTGTTCACATTATTTACATCGAATCGTTGTGACACCCAATTACAGTTAAAAAGACATTGTCTCGTATCGTGTTTTGGTTGGAGGGCACCAGCACCCCAAGGAAAGCTAATGTAAAATGTATATTAACGTGAACAAGTAGTCTGATGATGAACCTGTCGGTTGGAAACTCGTAATGGCGCTATATAAATAAACAGCATTACAAAAAGCGACTGGCTGCTGTTATCTTCCCTGTAAGAGTCAGTCTATATTTTGTACACAGCCACGGCCTCCTGTCAGTTTCAACAACGTAGCATACAATAATTTATCAAACATTTCCTAAAAGTAGGGCTTGTATTTTTCTTTTTACCCTTGAACTGTCCCCAGTAACGCTTAAATAAGACTGCCATTTAGCTACAGAAACTGCATTTTCAGTCATCTATGAACTTTGTGATATTGGACATTGTTGCATAATGATATTTAGAATTTAATTCTCATGAATAGATGTTCGCTGTTCCATCTAGAGCTTTGATTCTTTTAATCGATGCCACATGTGTGGAATTAATCTAATAAGATACCTACTTCATTCACCTGGTTGCTCATCTTAATGAATAACTATTTCACTGTGTCATTTTTGAACTATAAGAAAGACAGTTTCCTTAAGGCCCAAGGAGCAAAGCCAATTTTCCTCAGTTGAACAAACGATTGAATTGTGCTCATCTTTTGTTTTGAGAGTGTGTGTTATGTTGGAGTAGGTGATTAAATCGTTGATCTACTGTTACCATGCTGAGATAAGTGTGTTACCATTGTTGTTGTAATTATTCCTTTTTGACTCACATGATTTGCACTCAGGCTATTATAGAGCCTGGATGGTTATCCAAAAGACATGTTTAATTTTTTAAATTTTTTTCCTTATTCTTACTTGAGTACATTGTTATCACTTTGGACAAGTCCACAACTTTAACACAGTTACTTACATGACATAGTAGAAGCCCTAATTACCGAAATGACTGTGTAAACAAAAGGGGCTCTGAGCACTATGGGACTTAACTTCTGAGGTCCTCAGTCCCCTAGGACTTCGAACTACTTAAACCTAACTAACCTAAGGACATCACACACATCCATGCCCAAGGCAGGATTCGAACCTGCGACCGTAGCGGTCGCGCAGTTCCAGACTGAAGCGCCTAGAACCGCTCGGCCACCACGGCCGGCGACTGTGTAAGCACAAGTATTCTATTGTAGCGGTACCTGTACCAAATGTAAATTCAGCTTTTGCATACGTACATTTAGTAATTACCGCCATGAGAATATCTTTTTTAGAGTCTGCTTTAATTAAGCATTGTCAGAAATTTTGTAAACAAGTGTTTAAATTTATTCTCATTCACGTTTTAGCTAGCACACTGTAATGTAATCACACAACATATTTTAGCAAGGAATGTACATGTAACTCTAGCGACACATGTCGATCCAATCGTCAACGTCTATCCTTTACTGGTCATCGCCTGTCAGTCTAGCGGCTCCCTGGTTGCAGTGATGTGCTCAGTTCTAGTGACGTAAGACATGCATATGGTGAGTAACTGGGTAACTGTATATATACTTGTTTTAATTTTGACATGCCGATGCATCACTCCTGTAGTCTGTTACCTACCTGCCAATTCATGAGAAAAAGTACTTTTACAGCTATTTCAAGAAATATGCAATGACCTATCGGTCGATTTTTTGTTGTATTCCTGGTTTCTTTTTTCATATTGTACCTGATACTGTCCATTACAATTGCTTTGTATATAGTCACATTGTGTAAATGCTTTCCAGATCTGAGGATGGTGAGGGCACCGATACCGGTTTTCGAGAATAAAGTTTATTATTAGCGATCTTGGCAAAGAAGTTTATCTTCTCTAATGTTTTGTATAAAACTGATACTTCCCTCCAAATGGAGATAGGTAACGAAGCTGTCAAAAAACTCGACTCGCGGGATTTCAATCCTGGTTAGTCACTCCTGATTTAGTCTCTGCACTAATGTCCAGGATTAAACACCATCAATCCCACGTGGGCACGGTGATCCGTCCTTGAGATACAGACGTTTAGATCGGAAGCTTGCTTGTCAATAGGACTAGTCTACATGACACCACCGGTTTTCGCATTAATCCTTCCTTTTGCTCGTAACAATACAAACGTAACTTTACACTGCATGAAATTTGGTAACATTCTTCATGACGAAGCACATGTCCCAATAGATCACATTTTTTTTTAGTAAACAACCCAAGGCCGGCGCCATATAATCGTCTAATTCGTACAGATAATACGTAAGTTTGATGGGTTTATTACATATCATTACCGTTATGGTATACATTTACACTCCTAGAGTGTACTTTGTTGGTGTTAGAAAGGGAAATCAGCTGCGACAATATACAGGGTGGTAAACTGATAGTGACTGGGCCAAATATCTCACGAAATAAGCATCAAACGAAAAAACTACAAAGAACGAAACTCATCTAGCTTGAAGGGGGAAACCAGATTGAGCTATGGTTGGCCTGCTAGATGACGCTGCCACAGGTCAAACGGGTATCAACTGCGTTTTTTTTAAATAGAAACCCCCATGTTTTATCACATATTCGTGTAGTACGTAAAGAAATATGAATATTTTAGTTGGGCCACTTTTTTCGCTTTGTGATAGAAGACGCCGTAATAGTCACAAACGTGTAAGTACGAGGTATCACGTAACATTCAACCAGCGTGGACGATATTTGTTTCGTGACACATTACCCGTGTTAAAATGGACCGTTTACCTATTGCGGAAAAGGTCGATATCATGTAGATGTATGGCTATTGTGATCAAAATTCCCAACGGGCGTGTGCTATGAACGCTGCTCGGTATCCTGGACGACATCATCCAACCGTCCGGACCGTTCGCCGGATAGTTACGTTATTTAAGGAAGTGTTCAGCCACATGTGAAACGTCAAACACGACCTGCAACAAATGATGATGCCTAAGTAGCTGTCGCGGCTAATCCGCACATCAGTAGCAGACAAATTGCGCGAGAATTGGGAATCTCAAAAACGTCGATGTAGAGAATGCTACATCAACATCGATTGCACCCGTACCATATTTCTGTGCACCAGGAACTGCATGGCGACGACTACGAACGTCGTGTACAGTTCTGCCACTGGGCACAAGAGAAATTACGGAACGATGACAGATTTTTTGCACGCGTTCTATATAGTGACGAAGCGTCATTCACCAACAGCGGTTACGTAAACCGGCATAATATGCACATGGGGCAACGGAAAATCCACGATGGCTGCGACAAGTGGATCAGTAGCGACCTTGGCGGGTTAATATATGGTGTGGCATTATGGGTGGAAGGATAATTGGCCCCCATTTTATCGATGGCAATCTAAATGGTGTAATGTGTGCTGATTTCCTACGTAATGTTCTACCGATGTCGCTACAAGATATTTCACTGTATGACAGAATGGCGATGTACTTCCAACATGATGGACGTTCAGCACAAGGCTCGCGTGCGGTTGAAGCAGTATTGAATAGCATATTTCATGACATGTGGATTGGTCGTCGAAGCACCATGCCATGGCCCGGACGTTCATCGGATCTGACGTCCCCGGATTTCTTTCTGTGGCGAGAGTTGCAGAATATTTGCTATCGTGATCCACCGACAGCGCCTGACAACATGCGTCAGCACATTGTCAATGCATGTGCGAACATTACGGAAGGCGAACTATTCGCTGTTGAGAGGAATGTCTTTACACGTATTGCCAAATGCATTGAGGTTGACGGACATCATTTTGAGCATTTATTGAATTAATGTGGTATTTACAGGTATCACGCTGTAACAGAATGCGTTCTCAGAAATGATAAGTTCACAAAGGTACATTGGAACAACCGAAATAAAATGTTCAAACGTACGTACGTTCTGTATTTTAATTTAAAAAAACCTACCTGTTACCAACTGTTCGTGTAAAATCGTGAGCCATATTTTTGTGACTATTACAGCATTATCTATCACAAAGCGAAAAATGTGTTCCAACTAAAACATTCATATTTCTATACGTACTACACGAATATGTAATAAAACATGGGGTTCCTATTTTTAAAAAATACAGTTGATATCCGTTTGACCTATGACAGCGCCATCTAGTGGGCGAACCATAGCGCCATCTGGTTTCCCCCTTCCAGCTAGACAAGTTTCGTTCTTTGTAGTTTTTTTGTTTGCCGCTTATTTCGTGAGATATTTGGCCCAGTCACGATCAATGGACGACTCTGTTGATCTACACTGAGGTAACAAAAGCCATGGGATAGCGACATATACATACATATATGGCAGTAGTATCACGTACGCAAGGTATATAAGGGCAGTGCATTGTCAGAGATGCTTCCTCACCCCTTTATGGTCGTCCTATCCAGCTCACCCCCACACTGAAATACCTTGGCCTCACCCTCGACCAACATCTTACCTGGACCCCTCATCTCCAGACTGTCCAGCAGAAAGCCCATTCCAGCCTCTGCCTTCTGAAACTTCTGTCTGGCCAGACATGGGGATTGCATCCTTCTACCATCCTCCACACCTACAAATCCCTCATCCGTCCTATCCTCTGTTATGCCAGCGTTGCCTGGATCTCCACCCCCACCCGCTTTTACAAGGCCCTCTAAATCCTTGAACGCCATGCGCTCTGCCTTGCCTTCCGTATCCGCCTTTCTTCCCCCACACGCCTCCTGTATGAACTGATCCCCTTCCCCCACCTCCTCCTGTTCCTCCAACATCTCCGCATCCCTTACATTTTCTGCATGCTTGATCCCCGCCACCCTCTGGTTTCCTCCTTCCTCTCCACCCCCCGCCCGTTGCCGCGCCTCTATCGCTGTATCCCTCCCTCTCTCCACCTCCACACCCTCCATCTCCTTCATCAGGGCAATTTCCAACGCCTCCCCCTCCCAGACGACGAACTTCGTCGTGACATCTACCCTTCCTTCCAACTATGACCTGGCCTTGTTCCCCCCACCCTCCACAGGGACCCCTTTTTCCTCTTCCCTCCTTCTCCCAGAGCGGATTTTCCTCCATTCCCCCCTCCCCTGAGACCCTGCACCCCATGCTTGCCTCTTTCCTTCCCACATCCCTCCCTACCTAGCCCTCTTCAGCGCTCCCCCCGCTCATTTCCTCCATCTCTTCCCCTCCCTTCCTTCTTCAGGTCTCCCTCATCTCCTAGCGCCTGGCAGATCCTCTGTTTTGATCATCATCAGTGTTGTGTTTAGTGCTGTTTCTCCTGTGCGTCAAGAGGTGTGATTTTAATTGTGTACTGCCTTGAGGTTCGCCATCAGTGTTATGTTATGTGCTACGCCATCCGTCGATACTTTTATGCTCCAGTCACACCGTGCCTTGTGTTCTTTTAATCGTTGCAGTGCGTGGCTTTTTGTGTGTGCTACTTTTAAACAGTTTTTTTTTAATTATCTCCTTTTTACAGTCACCTAGTTTTATTGTCTATTGCCTTCCATGATGTTCCCCCTTTTTATATCTATGTTCACCATATTCTCTCCTTTGTTATTTTTAAATTTCTTCTATTGTTTGTTCCATGTCTTTCGGCTGAAGAGCAGCGCATATGCTGCTGCCAGCCCGCCCCGATGGGGAATTGAAACACAATAAAGAAAGAAAAAATCAGAGATGCCATTTGTGCTCAGGTGACTCACTTGAAAAGGTGTCCGACGTGATTATGGTCACACGACAGGTACTAACAGACTTATAACGCGGAATAGTAGTTGGAGCTAGACGCGTGGGACATTCCATTACGAAAATCGTTAGGGAATTGAATATTTCGAGCTCCACAGGGTGAACAGTGTGCGCAGAATTCCAAATTTCATGCATTACCTCTCACCAAGGACAACTCAGTGGCGTTTTTGTAGAGTTATCAGTCTAAGGAACAAAACAACCCTGCGTGAAATAACCGTAGAAATCCATGTGGGACGTACGACGATGCATCCGTTAGGACAGTGTGGCTAAATTTTGCGTTAATTAGCTGGCAACAGACGATCGACGCTGTTGCTTTTGCCAACAAAAAAACTTCGCCTGCAGCGCCTCACCTGGGCTCGTGACCATATCGATCGGACCCTAAACTAATGTAAAACTGTTTGTGGCCTTGTCAGATGATTCCCGATTTCAGTTGGTAAGTGGTGGTAGGCGCAGACGCTACGAAGTCAGGGACCCAAGTTGTCAACAAAACGCTATGCAGGCCGGCGGTGACTCCATAATCGTGTGGACTATGTTTACATGGAATGGACTAGGTTCTCTGCTCTAACTGAGTCGATCATTGACTGAAAATGGTTATTTTCGCATACTCTGAGGCCATATGCAGCCATCCATGGTCTTCATATTCCCAAACAACGACGTCACGTCACCGGACCACATTTGATCGCGCGAGGTAAAAGCGACTGTCTGAACGCCTCACTCAGTACGAGCTCTAATTTCCCTTATCTTTGAATGGTGATCACTGCACGATTTGAACGTTGGTGGTAATAATATATGCTCTACGTCCTCGGCTAAGATCGGATTACGGAATTTAGTGAGCAGCCCCTTCCTTTTAGCGCGTCGTCTATCTGCAAGTGTTTCCCACTTCAAACTTTCTACGAGATTTGTAACACTCTCGCGATAGCTAAATGTACCACTCACGAATCTTGCCGCTCTTCTTCGGACCTTCTCAATCTCTTGAATTGGACCCAATTGGTAAGGGTCCCATACAGACGAACAATACTCTAAGACTGGACGAACTAACGTATTGTTAAAGGACTGCATCGCTTCAGGGTTCTATCAATAAACCACAATTTAGAGTTCGCCTTGCCCGTTACTAGTGTAAACTGAGCATTCCATTTGAGATTGTTTCAAATAGTCACACCCAGATACTTGACGGATGTTACCGCTTCCAAAGACGGGCATTTATTTTGTACTCGTACTTTAGTGGGGATTTTCGCCTTGTTATACGTAGTAGGTTATACTTACTGACAGATAACTGCCAGTCATTACAACACACATTTATTTTCTGCAAATCCTCATTAATTTGTTCACAACTTTCGAGTGATACTACTTTCCTATAGACTACAGCATCATCGGCAAACAGTCTAATGCTGCTGTCAGTGCCATTAACCAGATCGATTATGTAAATCGTAAAAAAAGAGCGGACCTATTACGATGCCCTGGGGCACACATGAAGTTACGCTTGTTTCTGTTGAAGACACCCCATTCAGGACGACATACTGCTCTCTGTTTGATAAGATACTTTCTGCCCAACCGCGCTGGCCGGGGTGGCCGAGCGGTTCTAGGCGCTACAGTCTGGAGCCGCGTGACCACTGCGGTCGCAGGTTCGAATTCTGCCTCGGGCATGTCTGTGTGTGATGTCCTTAGGTTAGTGAGGTTAAAGTACTGCTAAGTTCTAGGGGACTGATGACCTCAGAAGTTAAGTCCCATAGTGCTCAGAGCCATTTTAACCATTTGTCCAAACGCCTTTGTCATCGGATAGACAGTAAGTGTGCACTTTTTGGAGCAAGCGACAGTGCGTAATTGAGTCGAACACCTTTCGAAAGTCGAGAAATACGGCATCAACCTGGGAGCTGGTATCTAGAGCCTGTTGTATATCATACAGAAAGAGGGCCAGCTGTGTCTCGCATGACCGCTGTTTCCTAAAACCGTGCTGGTTTCTGCAGATGAGCTTCTCAGACACTAGAAAGGTCATTATGTCTATATAGATAGCATGGTTCAATATTTCTGCAAGGGGCTTCCAACAACTTGTTGAGTCCATGCAACGTCGACTTATTGCACAGTGCCGTGCAAATGGGGGTCCCACATGATATTAGGAGGTATCCAATGACTGTTGCCACCTCCTTGTGAAGAGCGAGTTGAAAGTTATGTTCTATTTCCTACAATGGCAGCAGAAAGAATGGAAACCGATGACCAAGTTTCGCAAGTTAATGGAAGAGGCCTATTGTAATATAACGTCGTCTGGAACGCCCCAAACAAAAGACCGTCCACAACTTTCTCTTCTCTGAAAGAATAGAAAGTTGTCGCCACTGTGTGCAATCTGTTTAGTTATTTGCCATAACGTCCATGATTCAATTTTAGTCTAGTCATTAAAGATATCAGACGTCTAGAGACGTGGTGTGGTTGAGTACCTGTGGTCTGAGGAACCTTCGGATGCATAGTTGTTGTTTTTATGTCCAACTGACTGCCCTCATTCCCGATGCCTGCCTGTAGTCATGTCTTCAAGTAGTTCATACCCGTAATCTGTACTTGGAAGTTCATCGAAACTTAAGAGCCCTGATGCAACATCTTCTTGGGATGGATGATAAACGGCTTACTGCCGGTAATCCTGCTACATCATTTCACTCAAGCAAAGGCAAACAGATTTACCCTCTTCATTCAGTAATCCTGTGTACAACACGGTGTAACGTCTAACTACCGGTAAAGTGTTTTACAATTGTCGGGCAGACAGTGTATCACTGAGAATGGCATTTAAAGCTGTTCTCATCAGCAAGCAGCGATGTAGTGCTTCCAATGTGGCCATGGCTCCGCGTCCATGGTGCTCTTGTCTGCTTATAGCCTGAATAAACCGATCTTACGTATACTTGAAATATATATGTAGAGGCCAAAATGATTCAGGTCTAAGACGCAAAAATTAAATTTTACAGGAGAGCGAAATGAAGATTTGGAAATATGTATAAATCAAGTTATTAAATTTAACTCCTCAGCTGGTCTCTTGAGGTTGGGCGCACTTAGTTTCAGTCCTCCCCGGCCGTACCGGGAGATGAACCCATGTCCTTCAAGTGGCAATCAGTATTACTGAGCTCCCAGTTACAGATGGAATCATTTGTAGTTTGGTACTTTCATCTCTACCTTACTCACCTCACATGACGCACTCTGTTCTACTACGTGTTTATATCGATATTGAACAATTAGTGGTAAATGTGAGACTCTATGCAGGGTGAAGTGAAATTCGCTGAGTTGGGCTTCGCAACGCGACTCCTCATATGCCAGTGATAAAAAAAAAGTGTCACAAAATTTCGTATGACGAGTACATCCGGCAGAAAAAGGACGTTAAAGAGTGGCAATCTGGCAACACTGTGACCACAATTACGGTAACTATCTCTGTCAGTACACAAATTTTGTACTGTACTGTTGGTGCAGTTGATAGTGTTTTGGATTATCATGCAGGGGGTAGAAGGTTCGATCCTGGGTTGGGGTTCATTTTTTTTTTTATTTGCTAATTTCATTCTGACATTTCATACTGTAATACACACCATTTCTTAGGTCACATGTATCCTAAATTAGCAACATTTTGTAGCACTGAACGTAACAAATACGTGGTTAGACAAATAAGAAATAGACAGTTGAAAGAAATGACGTATTATAGGACAGAATAACTACAAAAACAATATCAGTTTCGAGATGCTACAGATGATAGCCCAGTATAAGAACACAACATCTTTTTGTCATTTATACTACATGTAATGTGAGCGCTCAGATGTCGCACAAAAACAATATTAATAACGATTTTAATGACCGCAAGACCTTCACAACAGAATACGTGGTCCTCAGAACAACAGATGCTCAAAGCGACCTCCCTGCACGTCCAAACATTGCGCAACGTGCCAGACCATCTAGCTCTGGACCCTTCGCAGCAAAGCTGCAACTACAGTAACAAGAGTAGCATGAACACGCGCTACCAATTCTTCCACATTTGTCGGCAGAGTAGAGTACACGTGCTTCTTCAGGTGTCCCCATAGAAAGATATCCAGGGGATTTAGGTCAGGAGAACGTGGTGGCCATACATCTGGACCTCCACGTCCGAGTCATTTCCCTGCGAATGTTCTGTCCAAATACTGTCGCACATTAATTCCAAAGTGTGGAGGTGTACAATCATTTTGGAACCAATTGCGCAGCGAACCGGTCAGGCAACATGTAGGGGCCCAAACACCTATCGTCCAGTATTCTGGCCCGGACGTTGATACCAAAGCAAACTTGATGTCCACAGTGCTGGGTGATGTGCGGGTTAACCTGACACCAGTGGTGGGCGCTGTGCATATTGAAGACACCCTCATGAGTGAATGCTGAATCACCTGAACATATTACAGTGTTACGAAATCATTGGCTTCTTGTTGTTGTTGGAACCATTTACAGAACTGCATCCTCAGGTGGCGATCTGCAGAATGCAGGTGTCGCGTGAAAGCATAATGACAGTGGAGCAGCCCATCCTCGCGCAGCACATTAACGACCGTGCGTTGCGAAACACGCAGCTGCATTGCTACGCTACGCGTGCTTCGCTGAGGTTCTTGGTGTATGACCTCCGGAATCGCTTCCTCAGTAGACGACCTCAGTGGACGACCTCTGTCATGGGATGGTGCAAGGAGAGAATCTGTCTCCCAAAGGCATGGCTCCAGACGACGAAACACGCTTTTATCTGGATGACGCCGACCAGGATATTTAGTAGCATATTCGCAACACCAACCCGTTTATCAAATTCTCCACGCACCAGAAGCATATCCACATATTCAGCGCTTGCGTATAACATACGTCATCCACATTGTTCTAAAATAGCACACGAACAAATTACGATATTTGTGCAAATACACATGGAGTCTGCCACGGGCGCGCTATTCGACTAGCAACTAGTCCCCGCCTGGTGGACAGCGCACACAGTATAAGCACGCCGTCAGTCCTGTGCGCTGTTCCACCTAACGCGCTTTACCCCTCTGACAGACCGTGTCCTGCATGGTTCATCCTGACACCGCTACTTGTGAAATGTTCGGTTTCTAATTACACAGTTTCCCTAACGGTAATAGACGTGATGCTTCCACAATCCAGCCGACAGAATAATAATAATAATAATAATAATTAAAAAATAATGTACTGAGACACATACTAAACAGCATGCAGTTACCAGACTCAATGTTGAGTTATTGGGACCATGGTAATAACACAAACAAATAGTAACCGTTCTTCTAATAATTTCCGGGTATGCAGCTGGATCCCGTCGACATTCTGCCACGATATTTTGGGCCCAGAGACGTCCGGCCATCATCAGGTGAGTACACAACTACTGATGAGCCCAGGTGCAGTCGCGGTATTTATGCCGAATCTCGCGCATGCGAAATGTACTGGCATCCTACAGCGCATGCGCGGCATAGCCGAATTGTACGTGCTGCCCTCGGTGGTGAAAGTAAAAGATCATGTAGTCACTGAGTAGCGAATGACGCTGTCGATTCCACTGTGATTGTATAATTTTAATAACAGGATTGCAATTTTTATCCAGCTGAAAGCCGTTGTCACGATTTATAAGATTGTCGGAAAGACGTATTTCCACCGATTCCTTGATTACGGAATCCCAAAATCCGGAAACCGGAGCTAAAATTTTTGTTCCATTGTATTCCATTGAATGTCCCAATGAAATACAGTGCTGTGCTACTGCCGATTTTGACGGTTGCCGCAGACGGGTGTATCTTTCATGTTCTGTACATCGTTAATGGACAGTTCTTGTCGCCTGGCCAATATATGCAGAGCCACATTCACAGGGAATTTTGTAGACGCCTGCTTTCTTCAGTTGTAAATCGTCTTTAACGGATCCAACCAGGGCCCGGTTCTTTGCTGGTGGACGGAAGATAACCTTGATTTTATTCTTCTTCAGTAATCGGCCTATTTTCGACGACACATTCCCAGCGTATGGAAGAAACGCAGTTGATTTAAAGTCGTCATCAGCGTCCTCAGTGCGCTGCTTCTTGTTATGACAGTTGCGCATGGCCTTTCTTACTTCGCGTGAAGTATAGCCATTCTCTTTAAAAACCTTCTCCAAGTGTTCTAATTCTGCGTGAAGGTTTTCATCATCCGATATTACATGCGCTCGATGTATTAAGGTACTGAGAACACTGGCTGTTTGTGCTGGGTGATGGCAGCTTGACGCCTGGAGATACAGATCTGTGTAAGTCGGTTTCCTGTACACAGAATGTCCTAATGACCCTACATTTTTACGGCGTACTAGCACGTCTAGAAATGGTAAAGTGCCATCTTTTTCAATCTCCATAGTCAATTTGATGTTCTCATGTAATGAGTTTAAATGATGAAGGAATTTCTCCAGTTCCTGTCTGCCATGAGGCCATACAACAAAAGTATCATATACGTACCGCCAGAAGACCGTAGGCTTTAAGACAGCAGACTCAAGTGCTTTCTCCTCAAAGTCCTCCATAAAGAGATTAGCTACCACAGGGGACAAAGGGCTCCCCATGGCGATGCCGTCTATTTGTTCAAAGAATTCGTCATTGAATAAAAAGTACGTTGAGAAGAGTATATGTTCAAACAAGGCCGTCATTTCTACACCGAATTCAGAATTCATATCAAATAGTAACCGAGTTTGGACATTTTTCGCAAAGCACGTTGCTAGTCCTACTGGTAATGTAAGGCGCCAACGAAATGTAAGTGCCCTGAAAGAGGCAAGAATAACAGTTGGTACTAATCTATGGGACCATTGGAGGAGGGTACAAAGAAAGCAGGTTTCGTATCTAGTAGATGAAACGGTACGAATAGATTCTCGCCCACGACGTGGAAAGGGCTTCTTTCAAAGCTGACCAATCTTCCATGTCTACGACTGTAGTACGTAAGTGCAAATGTTGTCTAGAGAACCCGCTGCAATCACTGTTGATGATTAAGCTGCCACATACCGTACCACCGGGACTACATTAACCAAATAAAAAAAAGAGATACCTTAACACAGGATCAAAGCATCGATCTCTCGCATACTAACCCAAGACACTATCCACTGCACCAACTGTACACCACACGTAATATGTGCTGAGAGAGGTAGTTACCATTCATACAGTGTTGCCAGACTGACACTCTTTAACGTCCTTTTCCTGCCGGATGTGCTCGCCGGACGAAGTTTTGAGACAGACATTATTTTATCACTGCCATGTGAAACGTCGCGCTGCGAAGCCCGAGTGCGTGAATTTCGCTTCACCCTGATGGGGTTTTGTATGTCTAGGTAGACACATTCATGCTACATGTTATTTCACTGTTGAGAACCTTTTTAAACATTTTATGTATCTCGCTTTTTTGTATAATAACGAGACTTCAGACAAGCTCACTACAGTGCCAAGAAATGTTCCTATATGCGCTGCATATATCGAAACACACATTACACCACGTAAGTATCCTCTTTCAAGAAACTGTACAGAACTCTTGACCAAGCCACTTAGGCACG
This sequence comes from Schistocerca gregaria, assembly GCF_023897955.1. Classification (NCBI taxonomy): domain Eukaryota; kingdom Metazoa; phylum Arthropoda; class Insecta; order Orthoptera; family Acrididae; genus Schistocerca; species Schistocerca gregaria. The sequence goes on from NC_064926.1 coordinate 478,399,125, forward strand.
TGACTACGAATAAGTTTATAGTCTTACCTGTCTGCTGAATATGGGCATACGCTACGATATTGGTCCCCGATAATAAATTTTAAATAAATCTTGCTAAGCAGCCCATGTCGGTATTTGCAGTTACCTAGAAGTCCCTATAATCTGTTTTATCAGTTAACGGAGTAGAATAATTCTCTACATGTACCTTTTGTCAAAGCTACTGATTTACAAGGATGAAGAAGTTCACAGTTAATGGCCCTTGCAATGTTACTACTGCTTAAATTTTCACTGTATACGAATTATAGGAAAGCAGAAGATAACTCAGCAGACGTTTGCGACTGCCAGAGATATTCGTTTCATTTTATCTTTCATTTTGTACTTTTCACTGTCGAAGTTATTGTTAAGTGAGATTTACTTGTGGGATACTGGATCATTCTTTGATTGCCTAGTTATGATGTAGTTAATTTATAGGCGAAACAGAATGCAAAGAAAGCTATTATTACTTTCAGGACTGTCCAGAAATTTAATATATAAGGTTTTGACACTGAAGGTCCTCCTAACAAAGTCAAATCCAATACATTTGCTCTAACGCAATTTGCAGTATGCATGGAGATCTGGTAAAATTAGAACAAATTGCTCAAGGAAGGAGACTACGGCCCTTTTCCGTAGTATTCTTGTATAACGTAATAGATAAAGCACGTAGCTTTGCTAAAACAATGTTATGCATAAAGTTTCGGTATTTGTTACTAGATTTAAGTTTTTTATTTATTTAACAAGGGCTGTCTTTACGCTATAATAAATATCTGTGATTAAACAACGACGAATTAAGGACTTACCTCCCACAGACACTGTTAGGTTATTCTTTTATTTGTAAGAGGAATTTCAAGATTAACATAGAATCCGGCCAGGTGCACAAAAAAGTTCCTAACAGGGCTTAAGGCAAGGCCGGAGTGGCCGAGCGGTTCTCGGCGCTACTGTCTGGAACCGCGCGACCGCTACGCTCGCAGGTTTGAATCCTACCTCGGGCATGGGTGTGTGTGATGTCCTTACGTTAGTTAGGTTTAAGTAGTTCTAAGTTCTAGGGGACTGATGACCACAGAAGTTAAGTCGCATAGTGCTCAGAGCCATTTGAACCAGCTTAAGGCAAAAATCATTCTCTTCCTTTTACATTTACGTTATAGTTTCGGGTAAGAATTTCACCTGAAGACGACTTGGAGTACAGCTCGGAGATGGTCATCACAAAGTGGCTGATAGCACAAATTTTATTACTTCTCTGAATATATTTAGTTATTACGGATAGAAATGCCGCAATATGGACATGAACTAGGGCTTGGTCTCTAGTAAACTGCTCTTCGACTGTATTTTAATCCGTGACCTACCCTTCGTATATTTCTGTACTATCTCGACCTTATTCTTACATTGGTAACGTGTTAATTCTCCTTTCATTGCTGGACTCTGCAGGAAATCAAGTGTTACGAACATAGTTTATCTGTTGCAGCATCAATACTAACAACTTTCAGTGGCCGTTGTGCGCACGTTAGTAATCGAAATGAAAATGTTCGGCAGTGCGATTCAGTATGCCACCATAAGAACGGAATTGTATAAGCTCCTGGTTCAGACATTCCCCTACAGGTAAAAGCCGGCCGCGGTGGTCTCGCGGTTCTAGGCGCGCAGTCCGGAACCGTGCGATTGCTACGGTCACAGGTTCGAATCCTGCCTCGGGCATGGGTGTGTGTGATGTCCTTAGGTTACTTAGGTTTAAGTAGTTCTAAGTTCTAGGGGACTAATGACCACAGCAGTTGAGTCCCATAGTGCTCAGAGCAATTTGAATTTGATAGGTAAAAATCTCTCGTAACGTGGCACAAAGGACATTAATCTGTAATATCACACCGTTCATGCATCGTAATTTCTTTCCGTACTCTTCTTTAAGAAAACGTAGAAGCGTTATGCTGTGGGAAAACTATAAAATAATAGCTTTGTTTTCACTATTTTCAGCTGTCATTAACGCACAGACAGGCAACGGAAGAGTTACTTATTCAGCTATTTGTTTTTAACGTTGCAGCAAAACATATGTTCTTCCTGGGAATTTCAGAGTGGGTATTTCATCTCTAGATGTGGACTTTCTCCATAGAAAATTCATTCCTGCGTTCGAGTAATGCAGTAAACGAATCTCGGGCTTTAGATTAATTTCGTTTCAGCGCTGAAAAAGTCCATTAAGTACGTGAGACAGTTCCTGGAAATGTTGCAAGAGTAACATGTTTCGGTGGTGAGCCAGAATGTGAGGCTGACAACGACTCTTGCTGGCCGTTTTAAGAGCTACGCTATCAGCTTAGCCCTTTTACATTCTGCGCGCCGAGAGATTGCAAGCCTGCTGAAGGCTGGAGGTTCGCCCGGTTACGCTGCGTTTCGCAACTGAGGGATCTATTAAGAGCCCTAGTGTGGCCACGTGTAAGGGCTTATCTTGGAAACCCTGAGAACACACTTGGGAAGACAATCTCTTTCTCTGCAAAGCCGCAACTGCACAATGTGACGGAAAACTCATTTTACACTTTCAACGTTGGGAAAGAAAAGGCGTTGTCAATAGCAATAATCGAAATCCGCTTATGTTAACTGTGGAGGTGGCTTCTGCGAAAGTGGCTCACTGGTGGTGGTTCTGAGGCAGGAAGCTACAATAACCAAGGTGATAGCTGACTGCAACGTCTTTTTAATCCGTATATTTTAACGATGTCAGTTAACAAATACGGATTATTTGCCATTAGGAATGGTTGCTTATGTTGGTGAACCATTTTGCTTTTCCTCTACTTTTTTTTTCTTACAGGACTTAACTGCTAAGGTCATCAGTCCGTAATCTTAAACATACTTAACCTAATTTATCCATGCCCGAGGGAGACTCGAACCTCTGCCAAAACCACCCGCACATTCCATGACTGCAGCGCCCTAGACCGCTCGGCTAATCCCACGCGGCTTTTCGTCTACTCTCTAGACACGTAAAATAATATGTTTCAAGTAACTGGATGTGGACAATCAAGTACAACACTTACTCTGGAATGTAAAATGTTTCCTTAAACTTTCTTTCCGGCCAACTGTGAACCATGTTATTTCAACCGTGTATTTCCAAGACTTTTAACTTAAAAACAGTACTGAAGTAACTTTTTTTGTGAGTCAATATTCTTTCTTCAAGGCATGCTCTGTCAGTTTTCAACGATGCCTTTTTCTTCGAAACGCTGAAGTGTTTCAAGTTCCTTCTTGAAAACGGCACATTTCAGCATGTCATCATTCGGTACCTCTATTTTTTCAAGTTCCTGTTCAATCTCAGGGAAGCAGTGGCATTTCATCACTAAAAATAAGCAGACATCCGATTTGTCAGTCTACTGCGGCCCCTTCGTATCATGGTGTTGTCTTCAGTCGGAAGACTGGTCCACACAACTCTCTACGCTAGACTATCGTGTGCAAATATCATCATCTCTGCTAAACTGTTACAGTCTACATCCATTTGAACCTGGCTATTGCAGTCAAATCTTGGTTTTCGTCTGCAGGCATCCAACCCTCTCCCCATTTCCGTCCACCACCTAATTCGCCATTAACTGATGCCTCATGGTGCGTGTTATCAACCGCTTCCGTCGTTTATTTAAGTTGTTCTTCAGTCTTTAATCCCGATTCAATTCAGTAGCAATTTGCTACCCAAACAATTTCGTAATCTAATTTCCACAGAAGTTCCTGATTTCGAACAACTGCTAAAACCGTTATCGTACTTTTTTTATTTTTTTTTATTTTACCTTTACCTTACAACCAACCTTACGACACTATCCGTTCTGTTCAATTGATTCTTCCAAGTCATTTCCCACCTCCAACAATTAGAACGTCATTGGAAAATCTTGAAGTATATCTTCTTCTCTCTTCTCCCTGAAGTTCAATTCTATTTCCAAATTTTCCTTTTCTTTTTGCTTGCTCAATGTACTGAATGAACAACGTAGGCTTCACGTGCAGTTCGTTGTTACGCCCTCTTTTACGCTCATCGTCTTCTTGTATCATACCTTGGGTCTTCCAGAAGAGTTTCTTTGTCCTTAACTTCTAATTCCTCGTTTAGACTTTTCCAGGCAACCGCGAGGTATTCTGCTGGGAACAGAGACCTTGGCTGAATGACTACATAATGCAGGTTGTCCATAAAAGAATGTACTAGGTATAAATTTTCAACGTTCACTTTGTTTTCAAATGGTTCAGATGGCTCTGAGCACTATGCGACTTAACTTCTGAGGTCATCAGTCGCCTAGAACTTAGAATTAATTAAATATAACTAACCTAAGGACATGACACCCATCCATGCCGGAGGCAGGATTCGAACCTGCGACCGCAGCGGTCGCTCGGTTCCAGACTGTAGTGCCTAGAACCGCACGGCCACTCCTCCCGGCCACTTTGTTTTAAGTCTGTTTGCGAGACCCCTCATGTGACAAAAACACCCGCCGATGGTATAGTCAATTCGAAACGACTGGATGTGTGTGTAAACGGAAAAGACGCGACAACCAAAAGTGTCTCAAGTGGACGTTGTTTGTGTCGAGCCATCTTACTTTTATAGTCGTAAGAAGCCTGTTCGGACAGTACGTCTTGAACTCCAGGTGGTAAAGACGAAGTTTGGAAGGTTTTAAGAAAACATTTACACATGCATCCACACCAGCCCCAGTTTTTGCATATTTTGAAGTCAGATGACTGTGATTAACGTTATAAACTTATACTTTTGCAAGTGACGTTTCAGCGGCGAGGAGACTTTTCTTGATCGTGTGATGTTCAGTGATCAGGCTACTTTTCAACTAAGTGGAAAGGTAATTATCTATAATGTTAGTACCTGGTTAAGAATATCCTAATTAAGTTACGCAATATAAATGATATTTCCAAAAATTAAATTCTTTCAGCATTGTGTCCCGACTTCAGTGTACAGACCTTTATTTTCGCTAAAGCTGCCATGAAAAGAGTTGCTTATCCTGATACGTTGCAAGAATTACTCTTTCTCCAATTGGAAGGTGAACGTGACGACATTATTGGTCAACTAGGTGGAATCTATTCCCATTCGCATCTGATTTTACGAGATCGGCTGAACAACGAAGCCCTGTTCATTGGGCTTGTGGTAGTGGCGAATACAACACAACTCTTTTCCGCTGGCCTCCGCGTTTAACTGGCCTCACGTTGCGTCATTTTCTCCTCTGAGGCTCTGTAAAAGTTCGTGTCTACCTTCTGCAACTGCCTCCTGATTTCCCGGAGTTGAGAACAGAATTGGAGAGGATATTTCTTCCATTACTCCGGACATGTTTACTTAAGTGTGGGAAGAACTGATTTAAGGCTGGATGTATGCCGTATATCTAAAGGTGTACATGTTTGGAGATTCTTTTACGGACATTCTGTATAGTGTCTCAGTCTGGACTTAAACCTAGTGCACTGCTTATTGTAAACGCACGTACTCAACTAATATGCCACTTCCATCGTGTTGACCCTGGGGGTGAAGGCGAACGTGAACTTTCTGCTTCATTTTATTTACGTGTTAATTCAAATGATTTATCCGCTTAAATTATGGGTTTTATGTCTGCTCTTACAACAAACCAGACGTTCTTTTAGCAGCTCTCTTCACATACATTCAAACTGCTAAAAATATTGTCTAATACGAAAGATGGAAATAGTAATATTAATAATAGATTTTCAAACCGAAATCCACAGTTCGTCACAGATTTATGAGATCCACAGACACAATGATAACATTTAATGAATTGAAAAAAGCTTTTAATTTTGTTGATACGGAGGCTGTGATAAAGTCATTCACGAATTTAGAGTTAAACCTGAATTGGAAAATTTAATCTGTGTAACAGTTACAGACACAGTCTCAAAACCAGCATATTTTGGTGAAGTTTCCCTGTGTTTCAAAATAAATACAAGTGTCAGGCTAGGCCATCACTTACGCCGACTCCGTGTAAGTTTCATCCTTGAAAAGCATGTGAGAATTTGTAATAAAAACTTAAGGAACGGGAAGTATTAACACTCAAGCTGGGAAGAAAATTAAATTTATCTACAATAAATGGCCTTGCATTTGCGGATTATTGTGCCACATTTTCTGAAAGCATGAGAAAAGTAACAAAGCACGTCAGTCTTCTGGAAAAGACAACTGAGATGATATGCTTAAAAATCCCTGGCAGAGTAAACTAAATTTATGACCACCATAAAAATTGCTACAGCTATTTAAAGATGTCCAATAAAAAAAGCAAATGAATTAAAATATTTGGGAGAAGCAATCCAAGAAAAAAATTTAGAAAGATCCGCTATAGAGGAAGGAATACACAAAAAAGAACCAGCTTACGATATAATTAAGAATAAGTACAACGAAAAGGAATGATTGTACAAAAACCTTAAAATAAAGCTGTACAACAAAATAATGAAACTTTAATTCATATGTGTCTATATTCCAAGCTTATGCTCAGTTCTGAATTGTAATTGAAATATTAGGAGTATACAGAACTATTACAAGGAAAACATTAGGTTTTCTAGAAGCTTCAGAAGTTTTGAAATAACAAGTAACTTTGACATATATCAAAACAAAGAAAACTTATCATAAACAATGCTTCCAACGAGATAGCCATTTCTTAGACATTTTTACAGAACAACTGATAAAAGACTAATCTAAAGGGTCTTAAAATATCTTTGGTAAGAAAAGCAGTGAACAGTCACAGTGACTAAGAGATGGAGAAGCCATGAAAAGATAAATGCTTAGGAGGCAATTTTTAAAAATGGGAAGTTACCAAGAGAGGAAGGAAAGAAAACAAAATTGACTACGAAAAGCATAAAGAAACACAATGGAACGGTGAAGAAATAATGGAAGAAAAGGCAAGAACAGGAAAATTGAACTGAAATTAGAGCGGTGGTCCCCGGACCGGCGTAATACAGACAGAAAATAATGAGAGTAGTTGTTGTAGTAATAATAGCAATAACGCTAAATATAATAATTATGTTTTCCTCGAGAATTTGATGTCCTTCAGATATCTCAGTTTGCATCCCAGTGAATATTTGCGTTTCTCACAATACTTCGACAGCTTCCATGGCTGTCTTATCCAGCGCATATATGTATTTTTCCTCTTGTTTTCTTTTTATTTCTTGACCTCAAGCAAACTAATTACGAAATTAAAATCTAAGAATAGAATTAACGTGTCGTCGATGATAAAGCCGTCGTAGATGGAGCTCAAACTCAGATTGGGGAAGGATGGGGAAGGAAATCGGCCGTGTTGGTTTCCAAGAAACAGTCGTGTAATGTGCCTTAACCCTTTCGTGGTTGATGGGTCATATATGTCCCACTAACTTTGAGCGCCAGTTCGAGTGTCGGGATATATGTTACCCACCTCTGCACGGTGCTGCCATCTAGGGACGACTGTACTGAACCTAAGAAAAAAATCGGGACTGCACTGCAAAGGCAATAGAGAAGCGGTGACTACTTTTGTTGACTGGCGTGTATATAAGGCCGCTGCAACGCCACTTATTTGTGTCATTCTTCAGGTTTCATCATTTCTCACTTTCCAGCGATGTCTGAAGTAAGTAATTCATCTTATTATTAATTTAATAATCATTTTTTAGTACAAATACAGTGTGGAATGTACTTCTCAGCGACTGCATTATCTTATAATCGAAATAAAATTATTGGGACACATGTGTCCCAGCAGATTATTTGTAAAGATTAGCAAGACAATTGATTAATGGGTATTCATCCAGGAAAAAGAGGGGATCAATGCCCACTTTCTTCCCAGCAAAGAGAGGAGTCTCTAGTGTGCGAGATGACGTCCGGATCGTGAACGTAGGCAAACATGTACCGAAAGACAGTGGCACTACGAAGCGATGCAGATTATGCAACACAAACTGTAAAGAGAAGAGAACAAGAGTTGTTTGCACTGCTTGTGGTGTACCACTCTGTAAGTATTGATCATGTACCATGAAAACTGAAATGTAATGAATATTTTTTACACTGGCTCTACACAAATAAAAAGATTACCTGCATGTATAATTTGTAGTTATTTTATTCTCTGCAAAATCCTGTTTATGGCTAAAAAAATAAAATTACAAAATCAGCCCGTCAGCAGAAAAGGTATCTTGCATTGGTTCATGGGCCATGTGTGTCCCACATCCTGTTGTGAAAAAATGGAGAACTTAAAAACTATTTTGGTGGTGAAAATATAATAATGGGACTGAAAAGAAACTGTTACCACCCTAATACTTTAAAAATCTGTAAAAAATGAATTTTATCCATGAAAGGGCTAAACACTGTATAAATACCAAGAAAACCTAAATCTGATTGATCGGATGGGGATTCGAACAGCCGTCTACCCGAACATGAGTCAAATGTCTTACCACTGCGCCAAATGTCCCGATTTTACAGGAGTAAATAGGTTACAGTAATATTATGCAGTCATGATTTTGTTACTCGGCGATATTAAGTATTATTGACTTATTATGGAAATTATACTATTCACGAACATGATTCAATATACAGCCATATTCGGTCGCTCTTCCATTGCAGTGTCCCTAACTAGACAGTAACACACAGTGAGTCTCCCTCATTTTATCGGTTTTCCATCCCTAAATCATCATCCGATGTGATGATCCGTTAGAATCCAAAGTGCATTGCTGACTCGACTGGCGTCACATGTACAATCGACAATTGCTGCTGATGGAAATCTCAGTGCAGAAATGTCTATCCGCCTGGATGGCACGTCGCTCAAATGCTGTTCTGTGACCTGTGTACCCTGTGACTGGAAAATCCCAAACAGACTCAAGTTGAAAGTACACCGATCTGTAAACCGTTCAATTACGCTGTGTTGTAATGAATTCTGGCCTGCAACAAAAGAAGTAGATAAACGACTTACTGTCATTGAAACAAAGATTCTTAGGTGGACAGCTGGATTAACACTGAACGACCATGTCACAAATGATTAAATTCGTCAGTTATATGGAACAGCACCAGTAGTAGACAAGGCAAGAAGAAGTTATCTTCGATGGTACGGGCATTTTCTTCAAGTAGTCTTGAATATACGGACTTGAATATTTCACCCATAAAGAACGTCATTATGAGGGGTGCGACTGTTGATAAATAGAAATAAAATATTTTCTGCATCAGTCACATGTTTATTTTAACACTACGAGTTTCGGCGATTCACACCATCATCTTCAGGTGGAGGATTTTTTATTTACATTTCTGGTGTTGGTGAAGAGTTCAGACTTCTTTTCACAGTAACAGACCAAGGGCAGTGTAGGTTATTTTGCGTCTTTTGCTAAGGATAAAAAAAATTTATTCAGGAAAGGCGCTTTAGAGGTTAAAAAACATTTTACTTACGGAGATGATGAAGTCGTAAAATGTCTGCATAGTGTTGCCTGATGTATGTCCTCTGCATTGCACATTCATTTATAGTGTCACTTCAAGGATGTTGTACATGTTGCAGATACGTTTGTTTAAACTGGATACAGCGATAAAAAATTAAACGGTTTCTTCATAAATATGTGTGTTTTTTAAGAAATGTATGAATGGGCTTCACCAAAATACCGGTATTTGGAAAACTCAGTTATTATATTGAGTAGTCATATATGCTTTTTTTGTAAATATGGATGGACTACAGCATTAGAGAAAAACTGATGATTAAACGGTTTTGTACATAAATATGTTTCCTTTTCTTCGTTTTGTTTTAAAAATGTGAATAGACTGAGTATGAACACAGCTATTTACACACTTCAGTTATTATTATTGAGAGTATTTTTGTTCTGTCGTTACAACTACAAAAATGAGTGATTTTTTTTCATCCGACGCGTTTCACTCTATTGAGTTAAAGCATCATCAGTGGTCTGTAATTAAGTTATTTACATTTTGATTTGCTTTTAGGTCGTAAAACACTTCGTTAAGAGTAGGTTGATTTGTACTTACGGTGATTTTTCCGCTTATTTCTGGCTTACATCTACTAGCACTTCGTTGTTTTCATGTTTTAGACACTGAAAATTTTGGTCGAATTTTCTGATGTTCTGCAACACAATACATTTCTTATGTTTTTCACAACACACTTTCATACACACCACTGTATTCTATTTGTTTTTGTACTTCAAGTATGTGTTGCTGTTTGCCAACATGACAATGTAGAAAGCAACTTTGAAATATTATACACTAAACAAAGGACACGCCTACATTCTATATATTCTAAAAACACAGACAGAAACTCAACGACAATAGTCAAACAGGCTCAGCTAACTTTTTCAAAAGCTTTGCCAAAGTACATAAAGCATTCTCATAATTTACAGTTTCAGTACGCTGCAGTGAATGTAACCACTCCCACACGTCCCTCATTAAGTTCAGCCTACAATACATACGCATGATCTTTTTATACATAAGAAATCAGTGGAATAACTGAAGTTGCACATATCTATATTCATGCGTAGCCTATTCAAATTTTTAAAGCAAAAAGAAAACGTATTTGTATCAAGTACTGCAGCCTATTGATACTTACAAAAAAAGGATATATAAATAATATAATTGCTTAGGCTTCCGCAGCTAGAGTCAGTCGACATAAAAGTTTTCTGCGTGTGGTACTGCGTCATATTGTATAAAACTACTGCTGCTTTTCTCCAGAAGCAGTAGTTTTATACATTATGACGCGGTACCATACCTAGAACACTTTTATGTCGACTGACTCTGGCCGTGGAAGCCTACGCAATTACATGTGCGGAATAAGAAGAAAAAGACCATGTAAATAAAATTTTGTTATAAATGCTGATTGGCATTTCACCTACTGTTCATTGACACATTAAAAATTAAAATTGATTCATTTGTAGGTGTGGTGAAAATCATGTGAGAATATGTAGGGAAAAGCAAAAGGGAAGTCTTTCTGTAGTAGGGAGGCACCAAAGGTAAAGGTGGAAGACATGAACAGTGTGCACACAAAGCTAGTGCACATCCAGTCGTTAAGGAAGCTAGGACATGCCACCACCATCTACAGAGAGAGACGGACTTGGTGCAAATAGAATGATGAAGAAAGCTAGACTGGACGTTATTCATGTGCAAAAGGCACAAATGATAAGCACATTGGGATCACGGTACTTCAGCAGAGTAAACCACAGCAATGCTTAGAGACGAAGAGAAAGCATGAGAGCACGGACATGGGTCACCAGCAGTTACCGACCCACTTGCTCGCCACACTCAGCAAAAGCGAGCCGTTTCTTTGACGCCATTTACGCATGTCTACGGTCAGGTAGTGGACCAGACTTCAACTTCTATACGCTTCAGAAAGTTGACCGACTACTGCATGACAATAGCGGGAGCTCAGTCATTCGTCTCTGATCCAGATGTTTTCCCATGACACACAGATTCAGCCCTTCTGCAAAGTCTGCCTGGAGCATCTGCATTTAAACCGCCTCGAAGCAGCACGTAATCGTCGAACAGCTGGGCAGTAGTATGATATCCTCTCTGTGCTGGTCAGTGCCATACTGGTGATGCTGCTGGCAGTATTATTGCTGGGCCTCGAACTTCTGTCTACCACCTAAGCATCTGGGCGTTCGGGCAGTTCGCCTTCGTGGAGCTATGATGCTGTCACCACTTCTGCCCGGGTATCAACAGAAGACTTCTTCACTCTCTACTGGAGCAAGTCGCAGCCTGACATAATCACGGCGTCAGTCATTCTTCGCCAGGCCAGCCACACTACGGGCTGACAGCAACACGAGACTTCTCTGGCACAGCAGGAGCCACTGTGGTAGTGTCACGCTCTGTGCTATCACCTACATGGTTGAGCTGGAGGTCGGTGCACTTGGAGATGCTGTGTCGGCGTATTTGTCTCGCCTACCATCGATGCTAGCTGCACCAGAGTCTAATGAATGTAAACAAACAGCAATAAAGAAGTTCTTGTACCCATGGACTGGCCCCTTCTGCTTTACCTTCATCCTTCCTCAGGTAACAGCTTTCGGGACCCATCCTCGTTTGCGCAACCGGAGAGACTGCAGCAAGCCCATTGTTGTTTGAGGTGGCAGGCAGAGTGCGCGTCTTTACCAAAATTCTAGTTTCTCTCTAGGTTCCGAAAAGCTCCAAACCATCCACCAATGATGGTAATGAGTCTGAGCGCCTTCCAGTCTCCAGCCCAGTTTTGCCGAGACAGTGACCACCTCCCTAACGAAATTCAGATTTCCACAGAGCGTCTGCAAGATGGAGAATTTTTGTTTTATTTTTAGTTGGAGAGAAGGGCAGAAACTAATCGTCTTTCTAGCCATGTTCCAGAGCAGCCCTCACCATGCCGTCTCAAAATTGAAGAGACTGCGCCGATAGCTAGAGCTGCAATCTACAAAATGCTACGAGTGAGCCACAAATGAAAAGAGGCTCTATTGGTGACGTACATCTGAAAGACAGCTGCGGGCAGAGCGTTATTTGCCTTTGTAAATGCATGGGCCACTATTGTGTGATTGTGGAAGGTGGCTTAAATAATCGTGTAGCTGCACCCTACATATATTTATTAATACTCACACTGTCATAGTACTCCTCTTGTCTATTAATACAGTGAATGGATAAGTGAGATGTCCTTTCAAAAATCGTGATACTACTTGCAAAATGCATGTGTCCACAATCAAGCTAGGAAATGAATTAGCTGTTCACTTCTGTTTGTGAGAGGCTTTATTTTTCCGTTCATTCAGCACAGAAGCCTAGCAGAGAGAGATGGTGGAGGCAAGCACGCAACAACCCAGCTCAGAGCTGGCCATGTTAAGTGATGGGAGGTAGTGAGTGGGTCTGGCAGCTAGCAAGCGATCAGGCAAGGATGCAACGGCTGTGTGAAAGACTGGCTCCTTTACTTAAAAGAAAGAAGTGGCTGGTGGAATCTTCCTTGGGAACTAAGAGACACAGTGTCAACGGCTACTTTGAAACATGGCTAGAAAGACCGTTAGTTTTTGTCTTGCAGACGCTCTATCGAAATCTTGAAATTTCATTGGAGCAGTGGTCGCAATCTCTGCACAACTGGGCTAGAGATTGGACGGCGCTGAGAATCATTACCGTCCTTGGTGGATGGTTTGGCACTTTTCCAAAACTAGAGAGATGCTAGAATTTTTTAAAGACACACACTCTATATATGTGTATATAAATGACCTAGTAGATAGTGTCGGAAGTTCCATGCGGCTTTTTGCGGATGGTGCTGTAGTGTACAGAGAAGATGCAGCATTAGAAAATTGTAGCGAAATGCAGGAATATCTGCAGCGGATAGGCACTTGGTGCAGGGAGTGGCAACTGACCTTTAACATAGACAAATGTATTGCGAATACATAGAAAGAAGGATCCTTTATTGTATGATTATATGATAGCGGAACAAATACTGGTAGCAGTTACTTCTGTAAAATATCTGGGTGTATGCATACGGAACGATTTAAAATGGAATAACCATATAAAATTAATTGTTGGTAAGGCGGGTACCAGATTTAGATTCATTGGGATAGTCCTTAGAAAATGTAGTCCATCAACAAAGGAGGTGGCTTACAAAACACTCGTTCGACCTATACTTGAGTATTGCTCATCAATGTGGGATCCGTACCAGATCGGGTTGACGGCGGAGATAGACAAGATCCAAAGAAGAGTGGCGCGTTTCGTCACAGGGTTATTTGGTAACCGTGATAGCGTTACGGGGATGTTTAGCAAACTCAAGTGGCAGACTCTGCAAGAGAGGCGCTCTGCATCGCGGTGTAGCTTGCCACCCAGGTTTAGAGAGGGTGCGTTTCTGAATGAGGTATCGAATATATTGCGTCCCCCTACTTATACCTCCCGAGGAGATAACGAATGTAAAATTAGAGAGATTCGAGCGCGCACGGAGGCTTTCAGACGGTCGTTCTTCCCGCAAAGCATACGGGATTGGAACAGAAAAGGGAGGTAATGACAGTTACACGTAAAGTGCCCTTCGCCACACACCGTTGGGTGGCTTGCGGAGTATAAATATACACTCCTGGAAATAGAAATAAGAACACCGTGAATTCATTGCCCCAGGAAGGGGAAACTTTATTGACACATTCCTGGGGTCAGATACATCACATGATCACACTGACAGAACCACAGGCACATAGACACAGGCAACAGAGCATGCACAATGTCGGCACTAGTACAGTGTATATCCACCTTTCGCAGCAATGCAGGCTGCTATTCTCCCATGGAGACGATCGTAGAGATGCTGGATGTAGTCCTGTGGAACGGCTTGCCATGCCATTTCCACCTGGCGACTCAGTTGGACCAGCGTTCGTGCTGGACGTGCAGACCGCGTGAGACGACGCTTCATCCAGTCCCAAACATGCTCAATGGGGGACAGATCCGGAGATCTTCCTAGCCAGGGTAGTTGACTTACACCTTCTAGAGCACGTTGGGTGGCACGGGATACATGCGGACTTGCATTGTCCTGTTGGAACAGCAAGTTCCCTTGCCGGTCTAGGAATGGTAGAACGATGGGTTCGATGACGCTTTGTATGTACCGTGCACTACTCAGTGTCCCCTCGACGATCACCAGAGGTGTACGGCCAGTGTAGGAGATCGCTCCCCACACCATGATGCCGGGTGTTGGCCCTGTGTGCCTCAGTCGTATGCAGTCCTGATTGTGGCGCTCACCTGCACGGCGCCAAACACGCATACGACCATCATTGGCACCAAGGCAGAAGCGACTCTCATCGCTGAAGACGACACGTCTCCATTCGTCCCTCCATTCACGCCTGTCGCGACACCACTGGAGGCGGGCTGCACGATGTTGGGGCGTGAGCGGAAGACGGCCTAACGGTGTGCGGGACCGTAGCCCAGCTTCATGGAGACGGTTGCGAATGGTCCTCGCCGATACCCCAGGAGCAACAGTGTCCCTAATTTGCTGGGAAGTGGCGGTGCGGTCCCCTACGGCACTGCGTAGGATCCTACGGTCTTGGCGTGCATCCGTGCGTCGCTGCGGTCCGGTCCCAGGTCGACGGGCACGTGCACCTTCCGCCGACCACTGGCGACAACATCGATGTACTGTGGAGACCTCACGAACCACGTGTTGAGCAATTCGGCGGTAGGTCCACCCAGCCTCCCGCATGCCCACTATACGCCCTCGCTCAAAGTCCGTCAACTGCACATACGGTTCACGTCCACGCTGTCGCGGCATGCTACCAGTGTTAAAGACTGCGATGGAGCTCCGTATGCCACGGCATACTGGCTGACACTGACGGCGGCGGTGCACAAATGCTGCGCAGCTAGCGCCATTCGACGGCCAACACCGCGGTTCCTGGTGTGTCCGCTGTGCCGTGCGTGTGATCATTGCTTGTACAGCCCTCTCGCAGTGTCCGGAGCAAGTATGGTGGGTCTGACACACCGGTGTCAATGTGTTCTTTTTTCCATTTCCAGGAGTGTATATGTAGATGTAGACTCTGCCTGCTGCCTCAAGGAGCAACGGACTTCCTGAGTCTCTCGGGCAGAACACGAGACTATATGACCCGAACGTTGTTATCTGTCGCAAATGGAGCGCGCACAAGATCATGAGTAGTGGCAGTCATTTGGTGCGATTCTTGCAGCGATGCCTCTTCGTGGTATAATTCAAGGGTCAGGGTACTTGTTGACTTGGAAGATTTAGTCATTTCGTTAATTGTGACCGCAGTAAGCTGTTTGATATGCCTCATACACTTCGTACCTTTGAACGGCGTTAGCTCTTCCGAGTTCACTCATAATTGGCATTGTCTGATATGCTTTTCGCTTGATCGTTGACTGTATTTATTACGTGACCCCAAAATTGGTATCAAGATCACAGTTAAACATTATTGTTCCTTTAACTTTACATTCATTGTTAATTTATTGAAGGTTATTCCCACTTCCAATGATTGTTATGGTAAAAACAGCGTATTTTATAAACGTGCATTTTCATTCAATCGTTGGCAGCCTCTCTTAACTAATATGTGGTGTCGTGCATGTGTATTTCATGCACGACTATTCACTTTTAAAGCTGGGCCTACCCCTATTAAATTCAAATTTAATAAGACATTATCCGCTGCACGACTTGTTTCATTACCTTTTAAAAGTAAATTCCCATGATTGCATAGGAAGGGCAGTCTGTTTTCCGATGACGGGGACATTAATTTTTGCATCTCAGGGATACGCACAACTACAACCTCAACCACCACAACTCACAAAGGTAGACTGAATATATTGCACATGTTATTTCAGGTATGTGTACATACAGTGACTTTGCTGTTTAATATTTCCAGGGACAGGTTCATTCATCGTATCTTAAAATTTGAACCTTAGTGCCACAATGTTGCTATAGTAAAAGATTGTACTGAAAATAGCTGTTAGACCTCTGAACTAAATTTCGTTCAGTCAAAGAAATTTTAACCAAGCACAAGACTATAATTAGTCTTTTATATTTTTAATGCTTTCAAGTTAAAAACACAAATTCTGATCCTAGCAGATTCTTGAAAATTGTAATTTGGTGAAGTAATTAGGTATGATTTGGAAATTGCATTTGACCAGCAAGGAACCCCGTGAGTGCAAGGTGGCAGGCTCAGCCTGTAGTAAGGCTCATTTGAACATATTGTGTTAACAGCTATGAAAGGAAAAATTGTAGCTGCTAATTACTCGCCATGTGCATCAGGCGGGTGACAGAAAATGAATGTCCGGAAGGTGCAGAGATTAACCTCCTATGGGATGTATGTACACACTTTACAAAATGGACATCATCAACATTCAACGAACCATTAACTTGCACCGTGAACACAGAATAAAAAATGGCGCGTTACAGTATTCACAAAGGTTCGCACAATCAAGATCGATGGGGAACTCTTTGGGAGTTACAAACCGCGCAGGACATTCACTTAGCTATCCACTGTTAAAGAATTCGTAGAGAATCGTATTGGTATAACGGGGTGATGAGAACTGATGGAATGTGATGGCATGCAACCGAATGCGAAACACTCTGTCATGGAGCTTAACGTGAAAATGGCTGTTCTTTAAGGCGTAGCTGCAGGTAGAGCGATAATATGTTTTGTAGGCACGGAAAAAAAAACAAATACTCAGAGGGTGAATTTGTCCAGTGGTATGAATTGAAATGTCACAAACGTTACAGGGGCAATAGTTTGCTCTAAAGGAGTATGACTTTTACACGTAGACCAGCGTGTTATTTTGACCAGGTCTTGACCATAAGAAGTGATCCTACCATAGTTCTAGTTCTCTTACTCCCATTTTCCCACTCTTGCTTCTTGTGACGTAAATATTCCCTACTGCTCTCCAAGACACGCACACGAGAAAGAATCTTATGGAGCAGAGCGCCTCTAATTTCTCGCAGCACAAAAAAGAACATCCCACACAATTCACCATCCAGATTGACTGTCGTCAGAGTTGTATGAGAATGCGTTAAGGCGTTGATGTTAGTTGGTCTTGATGCAACTCTCTTGGTACCTCTAAATTCCACGGTTCCTTTCATATGCATTTCATCTTCAAATCCTGATTGGATGTTGAGAACAAATTTTTTCCAGAACGATATGATAAGCTTGTTTATCTCATCTACAAATTTTCGGGGCGATTTCGTAGTTTTCTGTGCATCGCCAAGATGGTGCTGTGTTTCGTTACTTTACATCTTCCAATTCTGTAGCACCGTTTGAAGTTATGCAACTATCCACTGTTTCACTTGGAACCCCTGTAACCTGTGTTGCTCGCGATGTGATGAGCCTAACGTAATACGTATCTCTCTTGCACATCCTATACATCGTAACGAGCATCCTTGAAACCTGGAAACACCAGTTTTTGTAACTCGTCCGCCTGTCCTCGCTTGGATTTTCATGGGTTTTCTTATGCACTACATGGTCTTACTGCTGCGGACTTATTCGAAATCTGATAATAATTTTTTTTTTACTATGCAGCCAATCATCTTCTATGTACTACTTATGTTTAATACCTGCTCCTTGGCCGGCCGGGATGGCCGGGCGGTTCTAGGCGCTTCAGTCTGGAACCGCGCGACCGCTACGGTCGCAGGTTCGAATCCTGCCTCGGGCATGGATGTGTGCGACGTCCTTAGGTTAGTTAGGTTTAAGTAGTTCTAAGTTCTAGGGTACTGATGACCTCAGAAGTTAAGTCGCATAGTGCTCAGAGCCATTTGAACCATTTGAACCTGCTCCTTGGACAACGACTGCCCTTTACTACGTTTTGCTGAAGACAGGATTTGTGAGTTCCTTTCAGAGAAGGAAGATAGCTTCGTTGGTCGACACCTGTCTCAGAATCGCTTTCACTTGTTAAGCACGTATTGCCGTTATTGTACTCCTTATGTACATCGTCCGCACTGCCGAGCGTATAGGACACCACTTTCCACTGACTCATTTTGCAGAAACACTGATAATTCATCTGCTACTTGTTTCTCACTTTGCGAAATTCCTTGCGGTCCTTTCTGACGAAAGTCAACTTCGGCAACTGTGTTGCACACATAATTCAATGTCTGCTTTGTTTATCGTTACCATTGCTCTGCTTTGTGTCAACACCCCTGGAACACACACTGTAGCACTGTTGTGAGTTACTTATCGACTAAGCAGCTCAACTACACTCCGTAGCCTCATGTTGTTTTCAACACTGGATACCTCCAGTTCTGCCCCGTTCTGCCATTACTGGTCAGTACGTGTTTCTGTGGTAGACAATATGTGGAGCGTCGAAGACCGTAACATCATTGGCCTTTTGCGACCTCGCTCTCACGCGGTTCCTTGTACGTCTTATAAGTGTGATTTTCCTAAATATACTATTCCTGTGTGTTTTCATCAGCGTTGGTATTACTTCGTTACTATTTCGTACACAGACTAATGTTATGAAGTGTATCACAGAAGTATTGATAGCTCAATCGTAGACACGCTAGTGGGAGTATGTAGTTTCACTATCGTTCGAACATGATACCAGATGTTTGGAGTAAGGAATTGTTCGTTCCGGACTACTTACATGCATTTTCAAAAATGGCTTTGAGCAGTATGGGACTTAACATCAGAGGTCATCAGTCCCCTAGATTTAGAACTACTTAGACCTAACTAACCTAAGGACATCACACACATCCATGCCCGAGGAAGGATTCGAACCTGCGACCTTAGAAATGGGTAGGTACCGTTCCGTTTTTACCCGACACGATCAGTATCAACTGTGTTTCCCTCGCTACAGGAAATTTCATAGCGATTGTCCAAGCAGTACTATTACAAGAACACCGAGAACACGACAACTATTACACAGACGCCTGCAGTTTTTTGTTCCAAACAGCGTTAACACTCTCACCTTCCTCCAGTACTTAACCGGTTGAGTGCATAGGAGATGCTCTTTTCTAAATTTTGTAATTAGTTTTGAGAAAATTATTCAATCTAAAAATCAAGTCTTAGTTTTTTTAATTTTTTTTTCATGCAGAAAATTGCGCATATCTGTGATGGCATGATACGAACTCTTCCTTGAGAAATGTTCTTACCGTCAGTTAATTATGCCATTACCAACTTCTTTAACGTCGAGCTCATAGATCTGACTTCCGATGTCCTGTTTGATAAAATGAATAACATTTTTATTTAAAAAAAACATAATGAATGTTGAATGTCATGTTTCACGCATGTTGCTAGAATGAAATTGGACAGATCTGTAAAAGTTGTTTAAATTTTTTTGTAAATAACGGTTGGTTGGTTGTTTCGGGGAAGGTGACCAGACAGCTAGGTCATCGGTCTCATCGGATTAGGGAAGGAAGTCGGCCGTGCCCTTTCAGAGGAACCATCCCGGCATTTGCCTGGAGCGATTCAGGAAAATCACGGAAAACCTAAATCAGGATGGCCGGACGCGGGATTGAACCGTCCTTCTCCCGAATGCGAGTCCAGTGTATAACCACTACGCCACCTCGCTCGTTTTGTAAATAACGCTTGACGTAAATGTCTCTGCTGTAGCTCTGGGACTTGAAAGTACCTGAAGCTCGTACATACTCCGCAAGCAAACATATGGTACATGGGGGGGGGGGGGGGGGGGCGGTATCTTGCACCACTGGTAGTTATTTCTTCACCTGTTCCACTCGCAAACAGAGCGAGGGAAAAACGACAGTCTACAGTCCTCCATATCAGCCCTAATTTCTCTTTTCTTGTCTTCGTTGTTCTTACGCGATATGTGTGCTTGTGGCAGTAGAGTTGTTCTACAGTCAGCTTCAAATGTCGGTTCTTAAATAGTGTTTCGAGAAAAGATGAAACTGCAGCTGACTTCTGCGACAGAGATTAATATCACAGCGTCGTCGAAAGCTAACTGGACATTACCTAGACAGACAGATGACGAGAGCAACTTGAGCTGTCGTGGATGACATGTGCGTCATGTCGAGAGTTTGAACAGACACATGCAGGCTTATCGTCTGGTGCGATCGCATGCGATTTGAAGCGTGTCTTGGGTAATCAAGAATCTAAACGTTGATATTGGTAGCTGTCCGTATCGTGAGTGATTTTGACCTTGGCGACAGCTTGTTGTCTGACCATCTCCGCACCCAAGGACATTGCTTCAGTATAATTATTCAGAACAACAATCTTGTATGTTAGAATAAATACGTTACAAAGGAGATGTGACGGGCTGTTTTGCAACTGAAAATTCTTAAAAGTAGGCCACATAAAATTCTGTTTGGACTTTAATTGTCTCCATCATCAAGATACCATGTTTCACAGAGGTATTTAATGAACATGCGGAGTTCTGCATTATTTGTTTCTTCTTCTACCTTTGTACACCCTCATGTCATGTAATCGTGGATCAATATGACGCATTTGTGGTCTCAGTTTGGCACAGTTATTGCACTGACAAAATAAATGGCAGCTTCCGTTCACATATGAAAACATACTCCTTACAATGATTGTTGCCATTACTTCAAGAGCAAAGGGCTAAAGAAACATCTGACGAAAACATTTATGATATGAAGATTTGGTGAATAATGATGGAGAATGTTAAAAGTCAGGATAAATATTTGGTGCTACTTTAACTGGGTACACTATAAACATATTGGTGAGTTGTAATGTCACTTGCTAGACGTTTCCAGAGAAGTACAAGTAAGACAAAAAAGGAAGTGATGAGCTGCAGCAGAGATGCTGTTAGATGAAAGAGATATGACTCACACTTTTTTTTTATGTCGACAGAAAGAGAGAAGTCTGGTGTGTCTGACGAAGAGAGTACATAAACATTTTATCACTCCTCCTATTCTAACAGTTTCGTTAGTAACATTCGATTTTTGGGTTAATATAAATAACGTTAATTAAAATACGGTGCCTATCGATTTATTTGACAAACAGCTGATCCTACCGCAACTAAATATAAGTTTCTTTCGTTGGGCGACACGGTCAACAATTAGCGACCTCTAAGGCGGCAGTATTCAAGACGACCATCGCAACAGAAAGAAGATGTGAAGTTTCCCACTAAGAAGAAAGTACAACTAAGAACACTTACTATTAAATTTCCCAGAAAGTCTATTTCACATATGTTAGATGGTGTCTCTCCGCAGCCAGTCTTAAAAACATTTCATTAACTTCCATGTATGACTTCACACGTAAAAGTCATGAACATTTCCAAATCAAAAATTCTAATTCATTATCGAGCTAGTAGCAAAAATTGGGTTAATACACTGGAGAGTGTGACAGGACCAGATCCTGCAATCTTTGTGTTGTGGGTAAAAAGTAATGTAAATATAATATTGATTGTTAAAAAACTAATTGTATTCTGCCTTTGTTTCATATATTCGACAATGAGGTTACAATGAGAAAAGGAGAACGTCACCAGTGTTAACGGAATAAAATTATGGAAACTGAAGAAAATTTTCTGCAGAGAAAAGTAATTAAAGTTTATGGAACATGAAAAGAAATACATCAACCAAAGGTAGGGTGAAGAATTTTTACCCTGATCCTTAAGCTACTTAAACCCCTTTACAATGAACATTATTTGTGGTAGAGCTGGTTTTTCGTTGAAGTAATAAACGATTTTCATATACATAACAGAAACAACAATGAAAAGCCATCTTGGCGCAAACGTGTATCACGAGTGAAATTTCCCACAATTATTGAGTTTCTGTTATATTTTAACAATTCAGTTACAGTGTGTACCTTTTATTGACAGTAAAGATAGAATCGTGTGTGAACGAGAAAATTAATACTAACGGCAGTGATGACGAAAATACTGAATCAGAGCATAATGATCAGATAATTAAAATGACAATGAATCGCAATAGGCGTCAATGTCATAGTCGAAAACAATATACAACTGAACTCAACTGCAATGAATGGACAGATGTTAAACCAAATGATGTAACACGGCCAGCTGTCAATAAGGTTAATTCGCAATTCTCAATAGGAAATGTCTCTTTCCAAACAATTTGTATTAAAACAGTGCAACAAAGGTAGAAAATTTTCCGAGATCGATACCGAGTGAACTAAATTAACACTCACTCACTCACACACACACACACACACACACACACACACACACACACACACACAGGCTATATGCACATTAGACAGTCAGCATTCGCATGTATCAAACACATAACAATACTTACAGAAATTGATACGAATGAATAGTGGATCACGTACAGACTTGAGTACAAAAATCACAAACGTGTCCACTGGTCACGGCAATTTAGATCAAAGACTTAGTACCTTAGACCAAAAAGTCACACTGTCGAACAACTTCAACAATTTGCGTACTAACTTGAACACAAAGTTGACAGATGCAACCAATAAATTACGGCTAGATAAAAAATTTACTGATTTGTCAATCAGCTAGACAAAAAAGTTCTAGTATGAGCGAAGATCAAGATCAAAGCACATATCAAGTTAAGGGCCTTTTAACAGCGCACGATAGTTTACAAAGCGCACATGAAACCTTAGCTCAAGTGGTAACAACACTTCAAACACACTGATCTAAAATGAAGTCTGCGTGCGAAAACTTACCGGCTGATATACAAAATCTCACGCAAGACGTAAGATTTTTGACTTTATGACAAAATGTTTTTTAACCGAGTGCGAACGTATCAATAAGGATATAATAAGATAAACTGAGAGAAGTAAGGCTGGCGTATTTAACAGCAAATGTACCCTAACTTGAAAGTGCGTCCGGGAACAAAAAACTTATGCCGATTCGGTTGAAGAGTTCATAAAAGAAAGTAAACATAAATTTCTCGCTAAAATGGCTAATGATATGAAAGCAGTAGAAAGTATGAATCGTTTCGAACTGATAAATGAACGAGATAGTTGGAACGAACCATCTTCCGAAGCATTACAGTAGTCACGTGAACATTGTTTCGCGAAACGCGGATTGTGACAAAAGAGGAGAACAGTTTGCAAACAATCAGACGTATGCACAAGTGTCGCCATAAAGAGCATTACGTCCCCGAAAAGGTGTAGGACGGCGTCGCTATCTGATAACGTAATGCCAGACCTATCGTCAGTCATAATAAACGAGGGCAAAGCAAAACATAGTTCCCAGTCTTCTCGCAAGAATCAAGGAAACACACCCCGTTGTCTTTGTGAGAGCTTTTAGAAATGTTTTACCATGCATTGGTCCGAAATGCAAAAGATTTAGTTCTTTTTCGGCAGCCGAAAAGGCAAATCATTGTTGGACGTATGAAGAGTATGAACAGGCCTTCTTGGAGAAACACTGGTTGCAGGGAATTCAGGAAAGACTACGAATGGAAGTTTTTAACCCACAGCCATTTAACGTTAGACAAGGTGAACAGCGCCGGTATATCGAAAGATTCTTGAACAAGATCACATACTGTACTGATCTGATATCGCATGTCGATGTTTTTAGAATATTAAAGAGTCGTTTTCCGAGTAACATTCGCGAGAACCTGGTAACTGTGCCATCTTATAACCTAGAACACTTTCTCACGGTCGTGGATTCGATTGACCCAGTTTATGAGAGTAGTCAAAATTCAAATGAGCAACAGAAACAAGTCAGGTCTACCGAAATATAAAGCATTTAATCATCGTGCTAACGATACTATCAACAACGCAAATAATAGCAGAAGACAGTACTGCAACGTGCATTGCAGATGTCATCCATATACGCCACCGTAGTGATGTAACGGTAATGGAACCTACGGAAACCGTCAAAGTAACGGTTTCCAAGAGAGAAATAATAGAAATTACAATTCAGGGTACCGTGGCTCACCATCAAGAAATATCCGTAGTGGTTGGAATAATTGGCCCTATTCTGTGAAAATGTGTAAAAATATGAGTCAACTTCAAGAGAGAGATACTCGATGGAACAAAGTAAGACAACAACTAACAAGTACTTATGATACGGACTTGAGAACACGTTATAAGTTGCGTAATGCTGTTTTGTTTTGTCGTCGAACGTCTCAATCTGATAACTGGTCTGTTTATTTGCCCCAGGCACATGTAGACAATTTTAACAGCTATACACATAACTATGGTGTAGCCAAGTGTAGATGGTAGAAAAAATTGCGAGCAGAATAAGAAAGGCCAAAATTGCATTTAATCGAAGGAGGAACTTACTCACCAGCAACAACACCAGTCTGAAAATAAGGAAAGGTATCATGAAAACTTTCGTTTGTAGTGTGTAAGCAGTCCTCCGACCACTAGTCCGGAAATTTTTCTATTTGGATTCATTTTAATGTACGGATTGCAAGCATTGTAATAATAGGATTTCAGAGCTTTAAAAATGCTCTGTCTAGCGGCTGCAGATAGTGTGTGGTGTGGCTGGAGAGACAGAGCAAAATTATGTTTTGTCTTCTGCAAACTCTAATTTACCCATGCTGCTGCAATGAGAGCTATGTCCATCCAAAATAAGCACGACCGTTCCCTTAGGCTTCCTCGGTGCAAAATGGTTCCTTAGCCACAGAAGAGAAATATCGGTTGCTACGTACGCCGACTTTTCTGACATGAAAATCGTGGAACCCGGCCGTATACCGTCCTTGTATTCGGCCTTTTCATTTTTTTCCTTCAAAACACAAGTTGGGGGTAAAAACTTTCCCTCTCCTTTGCATCAAGCGATTACAGACATGGTTTCACCCTCTTCACCGGATGTTATCGCTGGAACGCTCTTAGACCCGTTTGCTGCCAACACGTTACCTGGTCTATTGTTCAGCTGAAGTCCGGACTCATCGATGTTGAATATATTTCCCGGCTTATCAAGAAGGTTCTGCTCTAGCGAGATGTTTTGCAGCAATGAAAAATAGTCTGAAACGTTTTTCGTACTGAAACCCCTTGACCGTGCTTGTGAAACCCCTTCCGATTTGCGGATTTAGAGTTCCGGATTTCTTTTTAATAATAAATGTAGCCAGTCCATTCCAGCAATTTCCTTTTCTCGGTTAAATTTGTGAAGTTGGTTATATTTATGCCATGGTACGTACTTCTGTCCTTGTCGGTGCAAATCCGAAGGTTTGTAATTTTAGTATATGTTTTACCAACTTTTTCTCACATTCTTTTGTTAGTACAGGTGGCCCACCCAAAGGTTTTATTCGTAAATCACCCGTTTGCTAATCATCTCTTCAGCGTTGACCATGGAATGTGAAACTCCTTTGAGGCTTTATTCAGGCTCATTCCATTTGCATCGCTTTCACGGCATCGTTAAGTTGCTCCTCTGTGCAATCAGCACGGCTGGATCATTTTTGTCTTTTGTAGGCATCTTTGCCTGGAACAGTGGCGGTAGTTAGAACATTTACCTTTTAATCACTGACAAACCAAACCGTAATCATAAAAAAATTTATAAAAACTAATTTTTAAATTAACGATTGTATTGAGACGTCGGATAAAACAATATAACTCTCGCATGGGATAGGAAATGCTAACATTTCATGACTTCTCAAAAAACCCTGGTTGGGATGTACCTAAATAAAAGCCTTACACTTTACACGTAAGAAAAGTCCTTCACCGTATCACTCATGCCCGAGTTCACCATTTCTCCCATTTGCTATGGGTGAAACGGTGAATAGTACGGCGAACCTTGCAGGAGAGCTTCTGTAAAGCTTGGAAGGTAGGAGACGAGGTACTGGCAGAAGTGAAGCTGTGAGGACGGGGCGTGAGTCGTGTTTGGGTAGCTCAGTTGGTAGAGCACTTTCCCGCGAAAGGCAAAGGTCTCGAGTTCGAGTCTCGGTCCGGCACACAGTTACACTTCTCACACTGTTTCCTGGCAGGCCTTTATTAACATTTTAGCGGTTAGTGTAATAGGTAAATTAGGCAGATTGCATATAAAGATTTAGGATTAAGGGTATTTTTTTCTCTGCATTTTGTGTTAGGTATAATAGTATTGTTAGGTTATTTACTGAGTGTTCATGCCATATGCTGCACTCAATTTTTGGAATAATAATGAAATATTGATGTTTCATGAGTGTGTAAGCCCTGAGCTGCATTTCAATAATGAGCTTTATATTGATATATTGATGATTTTTCTACGCTGATATTGTATGATGCTAATATGTATTTTGCGTATGTTGTGTCCATTCTATGAAAATCTGTCTTACCTTGTACCACTTGAGTGGAGGTGTTTGAGGGAGACTGTCACGGAAACTTTGCAGCTAGAAACATTTTCTTTCACCATTCCTTATGAGATTTTTTATGATACTGCCTTCTTATGCTAGCATGTATGAGTGCATTTTTTAAGGTTAATAACCTCATTTACAGGTACCACTATTTCTGCAATTGACCATCATCTTTGCATATTTATCTCATGATTTACTGTGATATGTTACATTTATCTAGTCAATAAGCTATATTGCACTTAGTAATACTGTCTTTATGCTAGCATGTACTGTAATCACATTTTTTCCTCTCTTTGGCCATAGCAGTTTTTCACTCAAGGCGAAAGGCGATTGACTGTTAATCATTTTCTTTACAGATGAAGTGCACTGTCCTTATCAATCATTCCCATATCATTCCCTGTAGCTATGTGCATTGTTAGAGATATAGGTCATTTACTGGACTGAAATTTATGAAGCCCTGAGGGTGCTACGAATCTATAAATGATGTGTCTTTACTCACACGATGCCACACTTTGATTCTATGATTCTATTTGTCTAATATGTACTTATACAAGCCATACAGAGCCATACTTTTATATAATACCGCTATTTATGCACTTTGTTCCTGTAAAACCCATGTCGAGTTAGATATTCTCATTATGAATTATGCATAGGCCTCTGAGAGCCACATGAAGTTATAGGTAAATGATATTTTATGATGCTTTGACGTTTACGTTATGTAAAACTAGGCCACCTTGAGCGACAAAGCAGATTTCTGTCATTTCATTTAGTTATTAAGGTCAGCGTTTATTTCATCTAAAACTAGGCCACCTTGAGCCGTAAATATGATTTCTGTAACATTTTCTCAGCTACTGAGATCAGCATTTATTTATGTAAAAAGGCCACTTGGAGCCTCGGATTGATATTTTCTATTCAGTTGTTTTAGATATTAAGACTGGCATGTATTCCAAGTACAAGGCCACCTGGAACCATTCAATTCTTAATTTTATTGTTATGTTTTCTTAAGTAATTATATCACAATGTTCCTATACAAGGCCACTGAGAGCCACAGTATAATACTATGAACCAGTGACGTTCTCTGTCATGTTAGGTTATTCTGTGTCTAACTGGCAGTCTGATGCCACATTTATAGATTTTGTCTTATTCAGAGTTTACTTTCAATTTTGCCTATTTACTCTGACGTAAAGTGCTGTTACTTCATCGAGTCTGTAATTTCATTAGGATACTGAACTTTTCTGATCAGATTGATTACTCGATATTGACATAGGTACAAACGTTCATGTTCCGCTATCTTACATTTGTCACCTTTTCATAACTTTCATTATACCGTCTCCTACCTCTGTTCATGGTATTAGAGCGATTTATTACTGGTATTCATACTTCAACATAAGCGATTATATGTATGTCTTTTGTATCTCAGAAGAATCTCTACTATGAAGAACAGTGATGCAGGTCATCACATTACTGACATTATGATGATCGCCAACTATGGTTGTTGATTATTTCTTGCCAAGTATCTATTGTATCTCTGCACATGACTGAGGAACATAATAAGGAGTTCAGATGTCTTGGCACACTGAATGCAATCCACATTGTTCATTATTAATCTGTTGAACCTGAGCAAAACAGAAAGAAATGGACTTTATGATGCAGTCACTTCAACAAGCCCATAGGCATGACTTTTCCTTTCCTTGCCCAGTTCTGTACCATTGCATTGATGACTAGGAGTGTATACTGTTTTTGCGTTACGTGATTTACTTCTCAGCAACTTTGTTTATGAGACAATTTACTCATAATATAACCATATTATGATTCATACTAATGCACCTGAGCACTATCAAATCTTTCGAGTTTGAAGGTGATATACAGTTAGATTTCTTTTTGTGGTCATGACATATTACTTTATAATAGTCTTTAGGACTACCCTGCAATGGTTTTATACTACTCAACGTTTCTACTTATCAGTAATGTGATAAACTTACCACACGTTTGTTGTACAAGGTACTTCCAAATATGTGCCAAATTTGTTAAACCCCGCTGGAGTGTTGTGAAAATGGTCTATTGGGTCACACTTGTATGTGGCACTTAAATCATCATCATCATCAGGCAATTGAGTCATTA
Organism: Schistocerca gregaria; assembly: GCF_023897955.1. Taxonomy (NCBI): domain Eukaryota; kingdom Metazoa; phylum Arthropoda; class Insecta; order Orthoptera; family Acrididae; genus Schistocerca; species Schistocerca gregaria. Next base: position 478,427,705 of record NC_064926.1, read on the forward strand.
AACAATGTGGCCTCTTCGAGTCGTGGATTCAGGTAAGCTTTCAGCAGTCCTTTCCAAGTGGAACAGTCTTGGACAGTTCTCTACCAGGTGCTACCAGCGATCTTCTTGATATCTTTGTCCATCTTTCTGGTAGTCTTCCTCTAGGCCTCCGATGCTCTCTCTGACTCCAACCCAGTACTAGCTTCCTCCATCTGCTGTCTTTCCTTCTCGCGAAGTGGCCAACCCACTGCCATTTCAAGGAGCCTACTGTCTCTAAGACGTCGTTAACCTTCGTCACAGACCGGATGTCATTTGCCCTTTCCCTATCCTTTCTTCTATAGCTCAGCATTGATCTTCCCATGGCCCTCTATGCTGTCCTCAGTTTCCCTTTTATAAATGAGTCCAGTGTCCATGACTCGGCGCCATACGTCAGCACAGCAAGAATGCATTGATCAAATACTGTTTTCTTCAGATTTACTGGCATTTTTGATTTGAATTCTGTTGAATTCCTCCCAGATGCTTGCCAGCCAAGGTCGGTGCGCCGATAGATTTTTTGCCTTACATCTCCCTTCATATTTATAATCTGGCCAAGGTAGATATATTGACTGACCTCTTCTAATGAACTATCCTTGACTTTCACACCTCCAGCTGAAACCCATTTTCGGAAATTACTTTTCTTTTGGAAAAGTTCATGTTCGAGCCAACCAACTGACACTCCGATGCAAAATCTGTGACTAAGTTTTTGAGCTCTGTGAAGTCGTTGGCCAGTAAGGCAATATCATCAGCAAATCTCAAGTTGGTAAGCCTTTTTCCATTAATTCTAATTCCCTTACCTTCCCTGTTCAGCTTTGACATAACCATTTCCAGTACAGCTGATAACAGTTTTGGGTAGATAGGATCGCCTTGCTTGACACCCCTCATGATGCGGAGTTCTTGAGTTGATTCGCCGATATCAACATAAGCTGAAGAAGTCTCGTAGATATTGCTGAGCACTTCAATGTACGCTGCTCCTACTCCTTGCTCACTCGAAGCTTGGAGGACAGCTATGTGGCTAACGGAATCAAACGCCGTTTCAAAATCAACAAAGGCAATGCATAGACTAGACGCAGTTGGTATTCATTTCCTCTGCTTATCACTTGACCAACGGTCAGAATGTGGTCAACAGTGCTAAAATAGCTTCGAGTCCTGCTTTTTCTATAGGTTGGTCTGAGCCTACGGTGGAAATAATTTGATTTAACAGGATCTTTGTGAAAATTTTGTACAAAATTGAGAGCAAGCTGATTGGATAATAGTTTTTGATATTGTGAATACTTCCTTTCTTGTGTATCAATATAACCTTTGCCTTGTTCCACTCTAGCGTGACTGAAGAATAGTGCAGGCAGGAAGTAAATTCTTTTGCCAAGTGATTTGTTGTTAATTCTCCTGCCAGTTTCAGGATGTCAACACTGAGCACTGTTCCCTTCTTCATGCTATCTAGAGCACACTTGACTTGCGATCGGAGTGTATTCGGAACACTAGGTACATAATTTAATTTAGATACACTCAAATTTTCCCTTGGTTTACTATACAAATTGTTATAAAAGTCTCTGATGAACTTCAAAACCTCCTCCTTTTGAGTGATTCGACTGTCATTTTCATCAAGTGCGATAATCTGCTTTTTAAGGATTGTGAGTTTGGGTTTGGCTGACTTCAAACTTGTCTTGGTCTCTAAGCTTGCCCGTAAGGTGTCTTCACTGAATTTCTGTATGTCAGTTTTCATTCCCCTTCACACTGCCTTACATAGTTCGGAATATTCTACCATGTTACGGTCAGTTCGGAATTTCATTTCTCTCCTCTGTTGTAAACGATTTTCAGTTTTGGCACTCAATTTCTTTGGCATGGGTCACCCAATTCTTGTGCACTTGAAACAATCATTTCCGCCAAATCTCGATCTTTAGTTACGTGGAACTTGCTTTGGACGACATCTTGGAATTTCTTCCAGGCATTTGAGGTGGATTACACTTTTCTTCCCTTTCGTAAGTTTATTCCTTTCATCTCTTACACTGAGTTCGACCCTTGATCTCACCAGAAGGTGATGACTGCCAAATGTTTGACAGAATAAAGTCTATCTCATTTTTGACACTGATATTTGGGCTCCTCCAAATCCACTTTCGGTCAGGGTTCTTCTTAAAGAACGTATTGGTGTACTCTTCGAACTGGACTAATCTCTCAACTATATCGTTTCGGTCATCGAATATGACAGTAATATTAATGTAAATTTAGATGAAACTAGTTTATTCTAAACGATGTATGTCTGTGATAGACTTTATAATGCGGATCGCTGACTGTGTACGACCGCAGAGCCAAAGATATGCTTGTGGTCTGAGATAGTAGTGTTAGAGTAAGAGAGAACTGGGCGAAAGTTGTGGGTAGCTGTCGGTGAGCCATCAAGTGTTAGATTAATGTAGGAATTACGAGAACATGTAAGCAGAAGTCTTCTCACAAGACGGTAAATAATTATGATTCTTGTTTTACTAGCGCATTAATATGGATGAGTTGGTTGATAATTGTCAGTTTTTGAGTAACTGAAGAAGATACGTAAACTGATTTGATAAAAGGCTAATTAGACATCACTTTTGCAATGTTTCTGAGATTCGTTAACAGAGCTATATTTAATTGGATGGTTTGCATTTATGTTGGATTAGTGAGGTTAGATAATACTTGTTTGTGAATCAATCTATGAGTAATGTAACATCAATTGTCAGATGATTTTGAAGAGACAAACGTAACTTGCATTATAATTTTGCTAAAAGACTCAGTGTTAGTAATTCCCCATTTTCAGTACTGCTTCCCCGTCAAGGTCATATATTTTCTCAAAGAAGTTGGATTTTTCATAAATATTTTCATTTATCAGCCAAAATAATTTCATGTCCATTTCAACGTATTACAGCCAGCATTGAACTCCGATGGGCCTGTAAATAGCATATCTATATTTTTTGTGAGAGACCAGCATATACTATGTTCCACCGTTGCTTCTTTAGAGGTAAGACAATTTAATTTATTTGTCATGTACGCAGCTTATTCAACGTAATTGTAAAGTTTTCTTATCTAAATAACCTTTCAAGAACTTAATCTGCATTTAGACAATGGTTCCGTGTAGAATAGTAAAGCATCAAGACAAGGTGCACTGCAGCGAAAATTTTACGAGCTGGTCACAGAAAATGCCGTATTCCATGTTTGGTCCATACGAAAATGCTATCTGTATTAATTAAATCCTTCGGTAAGCGAGTTTTCATTCCTGTTTTCACCACCATTTTCCGGAACTATGGTGTCGACGCTCGAATTTCGACATTGCCAAGCTGATGCAGTGATGTGACACAACCGATTCCTTGAGTTGTGAGAACCGTGCCTCTCTCATTCACAGTATGTCTCATCTGCCTGACGTACGAAAGGCCACAAATGCGTTTTTGATAGAAGAAATGTGTTGATACTGAATTTAAATTTAAGTGCTGGGAAGTATTTTCTGAAGATATTTGCCTGGGACATAAGTCTGGTTGGAGGTGAAACGTTGTTAATAAACAGTTAACAAAAGAAGAGTACGGAAACCTGAAATGTGGTGTTGCACAAGAATGTTGAAAATTATGTGGGCAGATCGAGTAACTAATGGGGTGGTACTGAAACGAAATGGGTAAATGGCAGAACTTGCCTAAAAGAAGAATGATAATGACATTCGATTTGGGGGCAGGGGGAGAGGGCGCTCAACAGAGTCGTTATCAGCGCCTGTACGATTTCCTAATCTTTCCATTGTTTGGTCTCGCCACTGTCCTGAATGATGATGAAATGAGGAGGACAACACAAACATCCACTCCCTGGACGGAAAAATCTCTAACCCGGCCGGAAATCGAATCCAGGACCCCGTACACCAAAGGCAGCAACACTAGCTACTGAAGCACGAAATGCATGCCTGGAACAAGAACGTGTGAAGAGAAGAAGTAAAAGAGTAGAGGGAGACCAAGACAGTGAGCAGGCTGCAGTAAATATGCAGAAAGAGACTTGTAGAGCATTGACTAACATGAGGAGCTGCAGCAAATCAGTCTTAGGACTCTGTATCACAGCTACAACCACCTAAATAGGACAATTTCTTGGGGGAAGACGTAGAATGCCGATAGACTGTGTAGCATAGGGTTTGGGTGGAGAGGGATTTCGGGTGGGGGCTGTGTAGGTGTGAATTCATTTTATAAATGCGTTTATTAACAACATCAGTATTTTCACACAAATACAGTCACATCGACAGAATGTTAGGCAGTTAATAATAAATCAACAATCATTTGCCGGAGCTACTGTTTATATAAAACTGGGCATAACACAATGATAAAATGAACAAAAAACTTTGTACACAGTATGAAATGCATTCTCAGATGTAAATGGGACACTACAATGGCAGTACAATTTACTAGTTACATAGGAAAATATGTGCAGGACTGGAACTCGAACAAGGATTTCCCACTTTAAGCGAGCAGGTGCCTTAACTGCCTCGACCATCCGTCCAGGTCTCCAAGTGGGAAGACTGGGTTCGAGTCGCGGTCCTGTACATATTTACTAGGAAATTGTAGAACCATTATAATTTCATATGAGAGGTTCTATGCCCTCTTCTGCATGTCGCCTCTCATTTTCATCAATTTTATTAATGTTCTGTGTCATTGAACGGTGGTAACAGACCGAATAAGGTTATTGTAATGAGAGTATTTGTACTGAGAGCTCAAAAATACTTTTCACTTGATTCCTATGCATGTTGGGTTACTTCTCTGGGTGGCTTGTGTGAGGCGAGCATCGGAGGACTCGGCACACCGCATTTACGGTTGGGGGCTGCACATCCCCGAGTTCTGAGGTGTTTGTGCAATGGGCTAAAGCGCCTGGCGGAGCGACTGACGTCGGTCGATTTTCGCCTACTGTATGCAGGGCAAAACGACCTGCGAGACGTCTGAGTGTCGCCGCAGTTTATGTGTTTACCATTCTGCCACGTCCGGAACAAAGACTCCTGGCACCAACTGACTGGATTGTCCTCTGATTCTGAGAACACTTGTGGACTGTGCCTTGCTGTGTGCAACTGTCTGGCGCTGGATGGCGGGTGGTCTAGGCAGGTTGCTTTGTAGCCGGTCAAATGGCAGGTTCAGTGCCCTCAGATGAATAGCAGAGGCATGATTGGTCAACTTAAACTGAGGATAGTTGACGTCATAAAGCCCTGCTCGAAATTTGAGGGAACGGTCGCTATTGGTGAGAATGATGTTATGAGACAGTGTCGGGATATTTTGGAATCCGAACTGAATGCTGATTCGCGGGTTTTGAGGATGGTAGGGAGTTGAGCAATGTTGGCTTCGCTCTTGTGTTGTGCGGGTGCAAGGATTCAAGATCTCATCTTCGTCGGAATCGGACGGTCTTGCGACTTAATCGCACTTTTTTTCGGCATAACTTAGAATTCTCGGACAGCCTTAGAGGCCAGGGGTTGAAACAGAGTTGGTGCACACCAGAAGTCGAAGCCTACATCATCAGAAAGCCGCCTACCGACGACCTGCTACAAATTTCAGGACTGGTAAAGTATTTTGCGGCTCCGGCATTGTAGGACCTATCAGTTTTGTACTGAAGTCCTCAGCAGCACGGCTGCTCGCTTTGCCACAATTCCACCTTGCTTGTTTCTCCATGTGATCCCATGTAAGCTCTCACTACCAATTGCGATACAGCAATATAGTCGAGAGACTAATATTTGATTCATTAGGACCTCCAGTCATTATCGTCAAGCTACTGCATCACAGACAGTAGGAACCCTATGTTCTTGAGCCAATTCTTATTCGCATAATAGTTCAGAGTACCCTATCCTTTAACCTACTGTATGTGTCGATAATCATGTGTCTTTATGTTCTGATGTATAATAAATCTCATTGTAATATTTAATCAGCGTACCATTTCGTAGATACATGCAGAATCCCATTTCCTATTGTTTATTATGATAAAGTTCCCTTTTTTTCTCTGAGTAGATTAAGATTTTTATTAAATTATTGTGAGTGTGCACTCCTTATTTTACCATCTAGTAGGGTCCGCCATCATTTCCCTTCGTTACAGTTGTGTGCATAATTAATTAGGTGGTAGGTAAAAAGGTGGTCGAGTGCATGTCTCGTTCTCATTCAAAATTCGGCAGAATTAAAGAGGTACAAATTTTTCCACCCCGGCACCTAGCAACGTACAGCAGGTCTACCATCGCTTTCTATTCTACAGACAACTTTGACAATGTAAAATTGTAAAACTCATAGCTCCTGAAAATAGATGGACATCGTAACACGACAGCCTATTGTAAAAGGAAGAGACACATTAAACAATCACAAAAACGCGACAGCGGTTTCGAGCAGGCGGCGGCTAAGGTCGGTTCATATTGGTGTTGACAGCTGAAATGAGACAGGAGCACGTGGACGGTCAGTGCCACACTATACTCCACAGATGAGGTTGTCTCTGGACCTCCAGCAGCCGCTAAGGAAGACCTTTCCATTGGGCAGCACAGTGGCTGCTAGTTTCTCATGGCCGCATTTCGCGTCCAGTGCTAAATTAAAGCCTACCCCAAAATTAATAAATACTGAACCATATGGGTCACAGAAGAGCCAGTATGCTCAAAGATGGAAAATTACATTTCTGAAGACGCGCCTTCGATACACACACTAGTTTATAATTTATTGTAAGTTAGATGTTATAGGTAACTCCTGAACTGTAAAAGTCAGTATCTTCGTAGCGCCTTATCCCATTGCAATGAACATGGTGTCTACGGATACATCTTGTAGAACTGTACCGAAATGTGGTAGTAGGTTTACTGAAATTATTCACATATTTAAATGAGGAGCCAGAACGTGGATTTCACACACTTAAAAACAGCTTTTCTGACTAAATAAAAAGATAAACATTAAAAGTTGCGGTAGTACTGTATTTTCGATATGTAAGAAATTATTTGATGCGTAATTTAAATTGTTCGTTAAAAATTTTAAATCGTAAATGCGAAAACGAAGGAAAACCGTAGAAATTATTTCTTGCAAATGAAATATGACATATAAAGGAAAACTGATACCACTATTTATCTCGGAAAATTACTGTGTGATTTGATGTATCATACAATAATTTCAGTAGTTTAACTGACTGCAGCGATACCTGGCCAAGGTTTCCTGGGTGAATGGCGGCAATTTGGATGAGAGTCGATGTTCAGACGCCGTTTAAGGCTGTCAGGGTGTGTTGGTCTGCGTTTCGCCGGCCGGGGTGGCTGAGCGGTTCTAGCCGCTACAATCTGGAACCGCGCGACCACTACGGTCGCAGGTTCGAATCCTGCCTCGGGCATGGATGTGTGTGATGTTCTTAGGTTCGTTAGGTTTAAGTAGTTCTAAGTCTAGGGCACTGGTGACCACAGAAGTTAAGTCCCATAGTGCTCAGAGCCATTTTTTTGGTGTGTGTTTCGAGAAAGTTTTATCTGTTGAGCGGTGAAATAGCCGCTAGTTCGCTTCAATTATTTTGAGTTCCTACTTTCGGACACAGATATTTTTTCGGCATCTGATGAATTTGTTACATTTCGGGTTGCGTGTGATACAGACCCCACTCAAAGTCTTCAGTATGTAGCCATTGTACAATTTATAGTTTGATAACGGTGGAACTTTAACGGTCTTCTAAAGATAACTCACGCAATATCGCGATTTATTCATCCTCCTTCAAAATCTTAAGAAACTCGATCAGACTCTGAAATTAATTTATTGTGAACTGTAACTTTCGATTTTTCTGTGTTCTTATTGGAAATAAACTCGAATTTGTGAAACTTTAAAAATAATACGCGAGTGCGTTCGTACTTTTTACATAACAAATCCTGCCTGCATTTATACTAAATACCTCTGTGGAACATTGGGTACATTGTGACTAATGTGAGTGGGATCCCCTTAGAAGAAACGTAGGCGAATTTGTAACTTCAGCCACAACATTTGCGGGGGCTTATTTAAGTGTTTGTGTTGGTAATGAGTGGGTAAATCTTTTTGTATAGTAACACGAGGGAGCTCTGAGCTGATACAGAGGTTGTGAACAGTTTAGAACTTTGATTTACAGCGAGTTAACGAGAGAGATTCTATTTCATCTCGTCAGCCACTCCACATGCACGTTCCCCTACAACTCGTAAGGTCGCAACAAACCTTGAGTACGGACATAATATAGAACTCTCTCTAATATACCGGTAGAAGGCGCCCTTATCACCAGGATGAGAGACTGTACAATATACGCCAGCTACTGGCTGCCTTAACTGTACACAATACGTGTCGTACAATAATCTCAGTTTGACAACTTATCGGCTGATCACCAATCGCAGCAGCGCAGTAAAGCACGTTCCTAGTGCTCCGTATATTGCAGCAAGAACAGCTTGGCCGAACGTCGGGTTCATCATTGATTTCAGAGGCTGCCCAGCCCGCCAATACGATCAACTCCGGCTGCCGCGCCGATCCTTGGCCCGGCGACACGATGGACGCTTCTCCGCTGTGTCCATCATGGTGGTGGCGCTGGTCCCCAGATGATGATGTCGCTACCACTCCGTGCAGTTCGCGCAGCTTCTACCACGTTGCGCCACCCCATCTAAGCCCAGAGCGGTGCTGTTGCAGCCCGACTCCGCCATCCGCTTCCTCTGGCCGAACTACGCTACTGGCCATTAAAATTGCTACACCAAGAGGAAATACAGATGATAAAGGTCTATTCATTGGACAAATATACTAGAACTGACATGTGATTACATTTTCACGCAATTTGGGTGCATAGATACTGAGAAATCAGTACCCAGAACAACCACTTCTGGCCGTTATAACGGTCTTGATACGCCTGGGCATTCAGTCAAACTGACCTTGGATGGCGTATACAGGTACAGCTGCTCATGCAGCTTCAACACGATACCACAGTTCATCAAGAGTAGTGACTGGGGCATTGTAACGAGCCAGTTGCTCGGCCATCATTGACCAGACGTGTTCAGTTGGTGAGCGACTTGGAGAATGTGCTGGCCAGGGCAGCAGTCGAACATATTCTGTATCCAGAAAGGCCCGTGCAGGACCTGCAACATGTGGGATCAAATGAAGGATAGGGCCACGGGTCGTAACACACCTGAAATGTAACGTCCACTGTTCAATGTGCCGTCACTGCGAACAAGACGTGACCGAGACGTGTAACCAATGGCACCCCACACCATCACGCCGGGTGATACGCCAGTATGGCGATGACGAATACGCGCTTCCAATGTGCGTTCACCGCGATGTCGCCAAACAAGGATGTGACCACCATGATTCTGTAAACAGAACCTGGATTCATCCGAAAAATGACGTTTTGCCATTTGTGCACCCAGGTTCGTCGTTGACTACACCATCGCAGGCGGTCCTGTCTGTGATGCAGCGTCAAGGGTAACGGCAGCCATAGTCTCGGAGTTGATAGTCCATGCTGCTGCAAACGTCGTCGAATTGTTCGTGCAGATGGTTGTTGTCTTGCAAACGTCCCCATCTGTTGACTCAGGGATCGAGAAGTGGCTGCACGATCCGTTACAGCCATGCGCATATGATGCCTGTCATCTCGACTGCTAGTCATACGAGGCCGTTGGGATCCAGCACGGCGTTCCGTATTATCTTTTATCCTCCTGGACCCACCGATTCCATATTCTGCTAACAGTCATTGGATCTCGACCAACGCGAGTAGCAATGTCGCGATACGATAAACCGCAATTGCGATAGGCTACAATCCGACATTTATCAAAGTCGGAAACGTGATGGTACGCATTTCTCTTCCTTACACGAGGCATCACAACAATGTTTCACCAGGCAACGCAGGTCAACTGCTGTATGTGTATGAAAAATCGGTTGGAAACTTTCCTCATGGCAGCACGTTGTAGGTGTCACCACCGGTGCCAATCTTGTGTGAATGCTCTGAAAAGTTAATAATTTGCATATCACAGCATCTTCTTCCTGTCGGTTAAATTTCGCGTCTGTAGCACGTCATGTACGTGGTGTAGCAATTTTAATGGTCAGTACTGTACGAGCGGGAAAGAAAGTAATCTCTGCGTCAAATTCAGTTTCGTGGCTAAACCGGTTTGTTGATTACGTCTCTCATGCTAGAAGAGAGGGCACGGTTTATTCGCTTTGAGTGACAGCTGGTTGAATCCTATTGTACGTTACAGTTGTCGAACATACTCAGTAATGTGAAGAAAGGAAGGACGATTAGGTTTAACGTCCCGTCAACATCGAGGTCATTATAGATGGAGCACAAGCTCGGAACGTGTCAGGCATGGGGAAGAGAATCGGCAGCACCGTTTCGAAGGAACCATCCCGGCATTTGCCGGGGATGATTTACGGTAATCACGGAAAATGTATATCAGCATAGCTGGACGCGGGTTTTAACCAGCATTCTCCGGAATGCGAATCCAACGTTCAGTAATGCGAGGCGCTATCTTAAAGTCTCTGGTTTATATTAATTACAATTTTTGTATCTTACCTAGATCTGATTCTGCAGCACCGTCATCACTTAGGAAGCGAATGCTCCGAACCCAATGGCTCTGTCACTTTCGTAATGCACTGCCTAAGTCTTTCTCTGTTGGCTCTTTAGTATTCTTCGCGATACTGATTGAATCTCCTCCACTGTATCAGACCTTCGGTCCTTAAATTAGATTTTCATCTGGAGGAACAGAAAGAAGTCACGCTGCACTACATCCGGTGAATACAGCAGCTGGAAGTAACTGCTATGTTGTTTTCATTCACAGATTCCTGAATCATAAATACCGTACGCAGCGATGCACCGGCCTGAGGGAGTAGCCAGTCGTTCTTGCGCCTCCTCTGTACACGTTTTCGCCTCACCTTCGTCAACATCATGATAGAACTCCTTATTGAACGTCTTTCCAAAAGGGGATGAACACTTCATTATCAAATCGGAAAAAAATAAAAAAAAGGAAAAGCAGGTCCTGAAGGCGCTAATGTTACTCTTGAGCTGTCGAGCTTTTACTAGTCGAAGTGAAGAAGGACGGTTCCATTGCGACGTTTGTGGCTTTAATTCAAGGTCATAGCCATAACTTTGGTCACCAGCGACAGTCATTGAAAAAAAACACGGAGTTGGAGAATCAGATCCCTCGCTTCCTGATTATTTTCTGTTGTGATGCCAGTTGACGGCTGATCATCGGAATGGTCTTCATCAGTCGATATTCGTTTATATCAGTCGCGTCTCTGTGTGTGACTTTGCGCTGTCAGGCTCACTTCAACGTTAACCGCTTTTGTGCAGCTCTTTAGACAAGTTTAAAACAAAGCTTTATACAGACATGTCAATCTTTTCAAAACCGCAAACTCACGGGAACAGGACAGAGGAAATGCAGGGTGCCCGTGGGGGATTGGTCAGTACTCAGTAGTCGACAGGAACTCCTTCATCTTCGCAAGCTCTTTGTAATCCATATTTTGGGAGGAGGTACTATGCACCAAAACAGCAACAAAAATTCCGATAAACATAGGCGCTAGCGTGCATACCATAAGAGCTACGAGTATTTGTTTATCTTTGCTACTGTGGAACACATCTCTTCTACTAAACAAGTGCTCATAGCTCCAAAGGTATGCATTTTAAAGCCCATGTTGACTAGAAAATTTTTCCTTCCTTTAATCCATACTGCCTCCTCTCAAAATGTGGAAAACAAAAATGGTTCAAATGGCTCTGACCACTATGAGACTTAACTTGTGTGGTCATCAGTCTCCTAGCGCCTAGAACCGCTCGGCTAACCCCTACGGCTGTGGAAAACAGAGAGGTTGGAGTAGAAGAGAGGTCTTCCACAGTATCGAAGGTAAAGAAGTTGTCATAGCTCTTAGGGTATGAATTTTGGAGCCCATGTTTACTAGATTACTGCTTCGAATGGCCGTTGCTGTTACTGACCATTTCTCCTGCGACGCGCTGTATGCTCACCATAGAACAGCCAATCCACTTATCTCGCAGACATTTGCTACATGGATTCAAAGAGGATATGTGAGACACCTAACGATATTTTAGTACAGTCGTCCAAATTCCCATGCAAAATTCCAATTTCGAGAACATTTGAACATCACCTCGTATGTCCTTGACACTAGTCATATTTCTTTCCATGTTTTGGTGGATATGAAGCTATCGGGCACAGACTTCATCTCCAATCCGCATTAAGTATATCACGGGACTCTCTCAGCTTCCTATGGAAGCATGATCTGTGTAAAAAAATTAATTAAAATTTGTGATACGAAAATTTCGCTTCTGGCACACAGTTTCGACGTCCGTCTTAGGTGACTGGCTTCCAACTGCAGTTTACAGCGTAATCGTCTATATCTGTTGTGCATTCCTAGTTTATAACATCCCACACTAAAGGTGGCAGGGTTTTACAGACCAGGAATGGCGCGCTCCTTAGAGCGGAAAAAATTACGACGGAATCCGCTATCGCAGAGTTTATGGAAAAGATTTACTGCTGACAACAGTTAATGAGCAACCTGAGTGGCTAACTACAATTTTAAACTGTTTATTAGGCTAGAGGTCTAATAAATCTTATAGTCCTTACTCTTAACGATGCAACTTTAATCACTCTGCGTTTTCTTGACTGTAAATTATTTTTAACAGGATTTTATGTATTTTTCCCGTTTCTTTCCCGTTTCTCTCATTATTTTTGCTGTGTACTGCAAACATTTCAACTTCAACAAAAAAGTTATCAGTTGTGTCGACATTTAAAATTTTCTAAATTAGGGCGAATTAAAACGACTGACAATGGTTAATGAATGGCGTATTCGTGGACAGGGAGCATACAGCGTGGTCCATTGTTCGTCACCGGGTCAAACGTCTCACGAAATAAGCGACAAACGAAAAAACTAGGGAAAAAAACTAAACTTGTCTAGCTTGAAGGGCGAAACCAGATGGCGCTATGGTTGGCCCACTAGATGGCGCTGCCATAGGTCAAACGGACATCAACTTCGTATTTTTTAAATAGGAACGCCCATTTTTATTCCATATTCGTGTAGTACGTAAAGAAATAGGAATGTTTTAGTTGGACCACTTTTTTCGCTTTGTGATAGATGGCGCTGTAATAGTCACAAACATATGACTGGCAATTTTAGACGAACAGTTGCTAACAGGTAGGTTTTTAAAATTAAAATGCAGAACATAGGTACGTTTGAACATTTTATTTCGGTTGTTCCAATGTGATACATGTACCTTTGTGAACTTATCATTTTTGAGAACGCATTCTGTTACAGCGTTATTACCTGTGAATACCACATTATTGCAATAAAGGCTCAAAATGATGTCCGTCAAGCTCAGTGCATTTGGCAATACGTGTAACGACATTCCTCTCAACAGCGAGTAGTTCGCCTTCCGTAATGTTCGCACTTGCATTGACTATGCGCTGACGCATGTTGTCAGGCGTTGTCGGTGGATCACGATAGCAAATATCCTGCATCTCTCCCCACAGAAAGAAATCCGGGGACGTCAGATCCGGTGAACGTGCGGGCCATGATATGGTGCTTCGACGACCAATCAAAATGGTTCAAATGGCTCTGAGCACTATGGGACGTAACATCTGTGGTCATCAGTCCCCTAGAACTTAGAACTACTTAAACCTAACTAACCTAAGGACATCACACACATCCATGCCCGAGGCAGGATTCGAGCCTGCGACCGTAGCAGTCGCACCACAAATTAACCCGCCAAGGTCACTGATGTTCCACTTGTCGAAGCCATCGTGAATTTTCCGTCGCCCAATAGTGCATATTATGTCGGTTTACGTAACCGCTGTTGGTGAATGTCTCTTCGTCGCTAAATAGAACGCGTGCAAAAAATCTGTCATCGTCCTGTAATTTCTCTTGTGCCCAGTGGCAGAACTGTACACGAAGTTCAACGTCGTCGCCATGGAATTCCTGGTGCATAGAAATATGGTACGGGTGCAATCGATGTCGATGTAGCATTCTCAACACTGACGTTTTGTGAATCCCGATTCTCGCGCAATTTGTCTGCGACAGCAGCGAAAACACCTATTTGAGAATCATAATTTGTTGCAGGTCGTGGTTGAGGTTTCACATGTGGCTGATCACTTCCTGTTTCCTGAAATAACGTGAAACGTCCCCTTTGAACAATTCTACATGACTGTGCTTAAACTGACACACAATATTTTTAGCGCAACGCAATCTGTCTTTCAATAATCCCTACAAAAGAATGGCCCTGACTAACATTAACCTCTACCTTTAACAAATCACTTACCTCACAAAAAATCTTCGTTACTCGAACTACTGCAATACAGCGAGCACCACTACTGCCAGCTAAATAAAAGATTCAAACTACGGAAGGCACTAACTACTGATAGGTATAGTTAGCAAATGAAATATTTTAATAGAGAACAAACAATGGATTTACCTTAATAGTCATAATATATATAGCAGTTCATGACATCCATTCTTACAAATTTCAAAACTCCGCCATTCTCTCCCCACATCCACCACTGCTGGCGGCTCACCTCCAACTGCGCAACGCTACGCGCTGTTCACATCCAGCTGCCGCTGCCGAACACTACAATGGCAGACAACAATGCAAACTAGCCACAGACTGCGCACAGCACAGCCAGTGAGTTTTCATACAGAGCGCTACGTGGCGTTACCAATAAAAAAACATAAACAGCCTACTTAGAAACGTAACTATCCGGCGAACGGTCCGGACACTTGGGTGATGTCGTCCAGGATACCGAGCAGCACACATAGCACACGCCCTTTGGGCATTTTGGTCACAATAGTCATACATGAACACGATATCGATTTTTTCCGCAATTGGTAAACTGTCTATTTTAACATGTATGTATCACGAAGCAAATACCGTTCGCACTGGCTGAATGTTACGTGATACCACATACTTGTATGTTTGTGACTATTAGAGCGCCATCTATCACAAAGCGAAAAAGTGGTCCAACTAAAACATTCATATTTCTTTACGTACTACACGAATATCTAATAAAACGTGGGGGTTCCTATTTAAATAAAACCGCAGTTGATATCCGTTTGACTTGTGGCAGCGCCATCTAGCGGGCCAACCATAGCGCCATCTGGTTTCCCCTTCAAGCTAGACGCGTTTCGCTCTTTGTAGTTTTTTCGTTTGATGCTTATTTCGTGAGATATTTGGCCCGGTCACTATCAGTGGACCACCCTTTATAAGGAACGGCGAAGGAAACCAACGAAACGCTAAGTAAAGTGAATTTACAGTGTCCAATAAACTCTCTTTCAAACTAGCATTTCATCTCATGCTGAGTGATATGAATGCGGAAGAGCACGTTTTAAGAGTATTTGCAGAAACATCATGAGACAGATCCAATTGCAAAGTCACCTTATGTTTTTCATAAATAATGCTTAAAAATATTTTGTGAATAAACTTAGTAAAGAACACTTCCACTGAACTAGAGTCAGCAAAAGGCATCAACGAAATGGGATATTGTTAAGATTGTTGAATAGTTCTGGTACAATGAGTGCAGGAAACTGAGTAAATGTTGAAGTCAAGAAGATTATCGAAGATATGTTTCATAGTTAGGATGAAATTCTGCAAGTAATTTAGAATGAAATTTTTCCATAGCCACCAACCAAAAACTACATTTAATCCACTCTGATATCGAAATACTGTTTTTTTCCGTTTTCTTGTTTCAGTTTATCATCTTTTACAGGCAACGCCTAACATCAGATTTTTTTGGTAAGCGTGACTTTTCGATATATGTAGAAAAGCAAAACATTTAGATAATGATGAGAGCAGCTGTGATGTATAATTTCTTACTGAAACCAATAGTTTCAAAGATCTTGCTTCTTTTCTACAGGTCACGCAGAGAAAGTCATAAGAACTTAAAACTACTTTGTTCAATTATGTTAAATGACAAATGATCACATTATGAATATTTGATAGAACTACCTTGTCTAAAAGAATCATGTTGGTCGCAAAATTGTTGGAAATTTGAATAATGATATAGCTTTGGAAACACTGAATGTTCTCTGAGCTTGGCTGGCAGAGCTACTTTGCGATTGTCATCAAGAACTGACAAGTTACCTGTTGGCTTGTATCTCGGATTCTGAAGGTGCGTTTACACCTGTGCGCCTTGCGCTAGTCGCCGAGCGACTGTGTTTGCCCCACACGCAAGTAGAGCCACACATGCATGGGTCTGATTCCATTCGCGTCTGTATTTACACTAGGCGCCTCTACCTCCTTGTGAGACAAACCGGTAGCCGCAAGGATACTAACCTCAAGGCGCTCAGGTGTAAAGTGCGCCACTCGGAGTGGCAGGGGTGTGTGTGTTGTTCTTGGCATAAGTTAGTTTAAATTAGTTTCAATAATGTGTAAGCCTAGGATACGATGACCTAAGCAGCTTGGTCCTTTAGGAATTCACACACATTTGAACATTTTTTGTAAACGTGCCTTTGGGCCGATGTTCGTCCAACGATCTTTCCGCGGTATAGTCAGCGCAAGTGACTGGCATTGTTATACCTTCAGCCCCCATTGCTGGTGGTGGCCTGGATCAAGAACTGTGCTTCACTTTTCCTTGTTCATAGTCACCGAGTACGAACCAGGAACTCTCCTCATATCCGTAAGCAACTGCCAACTCCGCAATTTCCCTTTCTGTAAACAAAAAACTATGACGTTAATTGGCTCAAACGGCTCTGAGCACTATGCGACTCAACTGCTGTGGTCATCAGTCCCCTAGAACTTAGAACTACTTAAAGCTAACTAACCTAAGGACATCACACACATCCATGCCCGAGGCAGGATTCGAACCTGCGACCGTAGCAGTCGCACGGTTCCGGACTGCGCGCCTAGAACCGCGAGACCACCGCTGCCGGCCATGACGTTAATTATTACTAAATTGTTGAACAAACAAAAAAAGTGGGAGAAGTATTTTCACCAACAAACCATGTTTCTATACTGAAGAGCCAAAGAAAGAGGACATCGAAAGGGTGCAAAAAAGGGCAGCTCGTTTTGTATTATCACGTTATAGGGGAGAGAGTGTGGCAGATATGATACACGAGTTGGGATGGAAGTCATTACAGCATAGACGTTTTTCGTCACGGCGAGACCTTTTTTACGAAATTTCAGTCAGCAACTTTCTCTTCCGAATGCGAAAATATTTTGTTGGGCCCAACCTACATAGGTAGGAATGATCATCAAAATAAAATACGAGAAATCAGAGCTCGAACAGAAAGGTTTAGGTTTTCGTTTTTCCCGCTCGCTGTTCGGGAGTGGAATAGTAGAGAGATAGTATGATTGTGGTTCGATGAACCCTCTGCCAAGCACTTAAATGTGAATTGCAGAGTAGTCATTCCGCAACACAACTTGGCATGGACTCCACTAATGTGTGAAGTAGTGCTGGAGGGAATTGACACAGTGAGCTGCAAAACGTTCAAATGGCTCTGAGCACTATGGGACTTAACTTCTGAGGTCATCAGTCCCCTAGAACTTAGAACTACTTAAACCTAACTAACCTAAGGACAGCACACACATCCATGCCTGAGGCAGGATTCTAACCTGCGACCGTAGCGGTCGCGCTGTTCCAGACTTTAGCGCCTAGAACCGCTCGACCACAACGGCCGGCCCATGAGGTGCAGCGATGTCCATAAATCCGGTGGAGAACGAGGTGTTGGAGATCTCTTCTGAACCGCACGTTGCAAGGCATTCTAGGTATGCTCAATAATGTTCATGTTTGGATATTCTGATGGTCAGCGGACGTGTTTAATCTCGGAAGAGTGGACGTCTGGTGTGTCGAATTGTCCTGCGCAATTTCCCGTGTCTCTGGCATAGGTGTGTGTTTCGTCCTTAGCGTAAGTTAGATTAGGTAGTGTGTGAGCTTAGGGGCCGGCAGTTTGGTCCCATAAGACCTTACCACAAATATCCAAATTTCCAATTGCCCAAGTCCGTCGGAATGCACAATGGGCAAGAATAGTTGCAGGTGATCAGACAGACATACGTACGTGTCACCAGTCAGAGTCGTATCTAGACTCATCAGGGTTCCCTTATCACTTAAACGGCACGCCCCATACCATTACAGAGCCTGCACCAGCTTGAACAGTCCCATGCAGACATGCAGGGCCTATGGATTCATGAAGTTGTCTCCATACCCGTACACGTCCATCGCCTCGATACAATTTGAAACGAGACTTGTCCGACCAGGCAACATGTTTCCAGTCATCAAGAGTCCAATGTCGGTGTTGACGCGCCCTTGCGAGGCGTAAAGCTTTGTGTCGTGCAGTCATCATGGGTACAGGAGTGGGCCTTCGGCTCCGAAAGCCCACATGGATGATGTTTCGTTGAATGGTTCGCATGCTGACACTTTTTGATGGCCCAGCATTGAAATCAGCAGCAATGTGCGGAAGGGTTGCACTTCGGTCACCTTGAATGATTGTCTTCAGTCGTCGTTGATCCCGTTCTTGCAGGATCTTTTTCCAGTCTCAGCGATGTCGGAGATTTGATGTTTTACTGGATTAATGATATTCACGGTACACTCGTGAAATGGTGCTACGGGAAAATCCCCATTTCATCGCTACTTCGGAGATGCTGTGTCCCACGGCTCGTGCGCCGACTACAACACGTTCAAACTCACTTAAATCTTAATAAACCTGCCACTGTAGCAGTAGTAGCCGATGTAAAAACTGCGCCAGACTCTTGTTCTCTTGTATAGGCGTTGCCCACCTCATCGCTCTATCTGCCTGCACCATGGTGATCCAGGGGCAGTCGAGAGGAGCAATTTGGTTCACGACACTTGTGGTCTATCAAGCCGGGAAATCACTTCAAATTCGCCTACAGAAGCAATCTGAGCAACAGTGCATGCACACCGAGCGATATTTTCAATATCCTTTCGACCTCTTGCACCACCAGCTTTGTCGGCCTTAACCGTTTGAAGCTCATTTCTTTTTATCGCTAAAATCGACCTTCAATGATAAACAATCTTTGTTCTTGCACTTACTAATTGGAAAACATACGTTTGCATAAATTTTATCTCAAAGGTTTGCGAATATTAACCGAATAAAATTAGCAGTTAAACCATTTCGTTTCTCTGTCCTTCTTATTCTGAGACTACTGAGGGTAACGTTCAGATAAAACTGGAAACGTAATTAGTTTTTTTCAAAAATTTTACTAAAGT
This sequence comes from Schistocerca gregaria, assembly GCF_023897955.1. Lineage (NCBI taxonomy): Eukaryota > Metazoa > Arthropoda > Insecta > Orthoptera > Acrididae > Schistocerca > Schistocerca gregaria. The sequence goes on from NC_064926.1 coordinate 478,446,831, forward strand.
CCACTTCTTTGAATAAGCTAGCGGGAAACATTAAACTACGTACTAACGTTAACGAAATATAAAAAAATTTCAAAAGTCTAACCGATTAAGCTAGTGTTATAGGATGACGAGAGGATATTCAAAATATCTCTCGGCGCGCACGTGCTATAACTTAGGTAGGTTTCGCAGGCCGGTCTGAAGATGCTTCTCACGTTAAAAGGTCCACAGCGTCCTACATCAAATTTTTCGTCTCGACTTCCCACAGACCACTGTTGTACGTTGTAAACAGTTACCGTTTATAGCCTGTATATAAATTAGAGGTTCCCAACCTAGAGGTAATTATACCCATGAGGGCTAAAATGAAATTTTCTAAGAGGTAAAAACTAAACGATTCGATTCCGTTTCAGTCACGAAGCAAAATTATTTTCAAAAGATTATTATTATTATCACAGTTTTGTAAGACTCTAATATTGATTATATTAATTATCAGTAATTACTTTTCCCCAGTTAGTAACATTAACGCGGCGCAGGTTACAGGTTCCTCACATCGTCCACCCCCAACACACATATGTTGTGCTTTGTCGCGTACATCACTGATGATACAAGTGATACATATACGTAACAAATGCTATATATCTCAAGAAAATGTCTTCTCCAAGTTGTAGATAGCACCTGCAGTAGTCCAGAAATTGCTTCCGTGCTCGCTTCGAAAGAGATAAATGAAGTAATTTGCAGCACTACACAGCAGTAACTACATAAGTGTTATTATAGTGCTGTACACAATTTTATTATTATTATTATTATTATTAGATTAACAGCCTGAAGTCGTCCAATTTCTGCCACTTCAGAAGTAAGGAGTCGAGCAATGAAGTAATTTATGAACAGTAAGTGTAGTGCACACGTCTGAACCTGTTTGATTTTAAATGACGTTGCAGTGTGCAGGGCAAGCAATTGCACAATGGAGAGGAGTGATGTAGGGGAAGCATGTTTTGCCCTCACTGTGGATGGTTAGCTTTCTTTTCTGAGAAGGAGTTGTGGGTAGCACTTGTGATGTACCACGAATTCCTTCCTCTTTCATTCTAACAGACACACTTACTCACACGCACGCACAAACTAAATACCATTAATCATTCGTCCTTTTAAAAATAAAGGTGTTCAAAAAAGTCCTTCGTTCTACAGCTTTGTTGTGCTAAAGTTGATGATAATATGGGGGAGGGGAGGCAACAGACGTCAAGGAGGGGGGAGGCGGGAGAGGTCGTGGGTACTAGCTAATATCTGATTGCACTCAGGTGTAATGGTCTGAGAAAGGCTGGGGACCACGGCTACATACAGACACGGTGAGTCGCGGAAGACCTAAAAAACCATTTAGTTCGTGAACGGTTCAAGATATCTGAAGGAGGTTTCGACAAATAGGCTATTAGAAGGCGCATGGTTGCACAATTTTGTTGTCTGTTTACTGCGGTTGACCTCGTGACAACAGAGGTATTGTAGCAAGTTCGTATGGAAAAGATACTTTTTAATGCCGTTCGAAACTTCTTGGATACACGAATACAACGATATAACGGATGTTAATGTTGACGTTAAAATATATTTGAAAATAGCCGAGAAATATGCTAGAATTTAGAATCAAGGTAGCCGGAATCAAGTATGGCAGTGTAAATACCGACAAGAGGGACATTCATACCAGGTTCCGTCACTGTGTCAGGCCTTCCGACTCTTTATTTGTTTCCACTAAAGCAGCAACTTGACGTGAATATGTATACGCATTTGAAATATTCCTCATAAGTCCCGTCTGACAGGGTAGAAGTAAGCATATAGTTCCATTTGACGAAGTTTCTGTCTCATATACACCGCCTGACCAAAAGTATTTGGACACCTAGCAGTAGATACTCACATGAGGTGTGTCCACTATTCTCCTTTATGATAGCTTGATTTCTGTTGTCGACATTTCCAATCAGGCTTCTGAATATCTGTGGAGGAATACTAGCCCATTCTTCCTCAAAAGTCGAAACAAGAGAAGGTAATGATTTTGGACGCTGGTCTCTCAAGAGTCTCGTACCAAATGTGTTTCTTTCGGAAGGTTGAGTCTGTGGGCTGGCTAGTGTATTCCAAGAATGTTATTGCCCACAAACCATTGTCCTAAGGATGCTGCTTTATGACAGCTTGCAATGTCTCTTTGTAGTCACCCAGACTACAAAGAGCAGCCCCTTACCATAACATCACCTCCTGTGTATTTCATTGTTGGAGATACACATCATGGCAGATAAAGTTATCCTGATATTCGCCAAAACAAAACCATTACAACAGATTACCACAGGATACATCTTCATTCATCGCTCCAAATAACCCGATTGCAGTCATTTACTGTCCGATGGTGTCGCTCTTTCCACAACCTCAAGTGCCGTACTGAGCAGTGACTACATAAGCGCCGGCCGCTGTGCTCTCCGGAACCGCGGGACTGCTACGGTCGCAGGTTGGAATCCGGCCTCGGGCATGGATGTGTGTGATGTCCTTAGGTTAGTTAGATTTAAGTAGTTCTAAGTTCTAGGGGACTGATGACCACAGATGTTAAGTCCCATAGTGCTCAGAGCCATTTGAACCATTTTTGACTACATAAACGTGTGGTTTATGAGGAGACCGCGACCATTGCACCCCATTCTTTTTAACTCTCTCCCCACAGTCATTGTGCGAGATGGACTTCTGGCAGCACTTTGGAACTCACAAGTAACTCCTTCCGTTGATTTAATGCGGTTTTGTACAACCATCCATCGCACTGTTCCCAGTCCGTTGGTACAAGAGGTCTGACTGCTCTCGATTTAGCGGCGGTCATCGTTTCGGCTTTCCACTTCACAGACATATCATCAACAGTCGACTTGGGCACCTTCAGAAAAATTGGAGTGTCCTAATGGATTTGTTCCTCAGGTGAAACCCAACGACTAGTCGATGTTAGAAGTCAGTGAACTCTCCTGACCTACCTATTCTGCTGGTACTGCTTCTCTGCTGATAAGAGAACACTCTTCCCCTTCTTTTACACCGGCGGATCCGCCTCTCATGGTTACGTAGGGTGTGTGGACGTTTCGGATCAGATTTTGTGAGGTACGGCGAGAGGAAATACTTTTTAAAAAATTGCTGCATTCAATTAAGTAGCCTGACCAGAGAGGTTAACTTAGGAAGCAAATTATGCTCTTATTATATTTCAATTTTATCACGATTCCCACTCAACAAACTTTAAATACAGTTAAAAAAATTGTATACTTAAATTAAAAAATTCTTCAATCAGCATCTCAGTTGATACAAGAGTTAAGACTATTAAACATACAAGAACATTATGCCCCTTTCTACACTTTACTATTTTTTTAAAATATTTTTATATTTTTTCATTTTTAGTTTTTCCTGACTACCAGTTTTTAAGTAGAAGTCGTCAATGGAATAGAAATACTTAAACCTAACTAACCTAAGGACATCACACACATCCATGCCCGAGGCAGGATTCGAACCTGCGACCGTAGCAGTCGCGCGGTTTCGGACTGAGCGCCTAGAACCGCTAGACCACAGTGGCCGGCTCAGTATGTACAACCAAAAGTGTGGAGCATTCAACCTACTTACTGACTCCAGCTCATGTGCGACATCAGTTGCTGGTTTGAACCTATTTGTAATATAGAGAGAGTCCATTTTCAGTGAACCAGTTAATAATTCTCTGGAAAATATTATTTACGAACTATGCTGTCCTTTCTATCTAGTGGGATTTATTATAACACTAGTATCGTCTGCAAAGGTATCAGGTTTGCTTGTTGAATGTTAAGTGGAAGGTCATTCACATATATAAGGAATAGGAGTGGCTCCTTTGTGATTTTTTCCCCCAGTCACTTGATAAATATGATTCCAACCATCTGTGTGTAAAGCCATCAGTTCCATAAAACTTGAGTTTTTCTGAGTGAGTATCGTGACTTACGCAATCAAAAGCGTAGAAACGATTACAAAAAACGCCAGCTGCCGATGTATTATTATTTAAGTCCTGTGTTATCTGATGAGTGAATGTATACATAGCATTCTCAGTCGTGTAACGCTACTGGAACCTAAACTGTGATATACTAAATATATTGTTTCCACTTAAGTGTGCGACTACTCTTGAATATATTACTTTTCGAATATTTTGGAAACATATGTCAGTAAGGAAGCTGGACTATAGTGGTTTAAGTTTGTCTTGTTACCTTTCTTATGAAGTGGTTTATAAGTGAGTATGAACTAACGAAGCCCAAAGATTCTTTGCGAGCTCCTGAAACATCCGGTGTGACGGCTCCTAGCTAACACGAACAATACTGTCCGACTTTTTGCCCGGACACATGCTAATACTGACGTCATTATCGTGATTTATATGGATGACTACGCCGTCTCCTTAGAGCTGTTGATGGACGACCTGTCAGCAACAAAACAAGTAGATCGCTGGAACGACTTTGTTAGAGTGTTTCTCTGGGCTGAGGCCAATTGAGTATGTTTTAGATTCTAGCAGATTACGTAACCGAGCTGTAACGGCTCTTTTCCTGACCATTCGAAACCTGAAGGGTACTATTCTTGAGGAGAGGTCAAATGGCCGTTACATTTTCATAGTAAATAACGACAGAAAATTACGTCTAGCTACATTTTATTACACATGGCCTTACAGCATTAAGATATGCACATATTTTGTAGGTTGGCAAATCGCTAGCAACAGCACAGCAGTCAACGAAAGAATAGGTTTAAAGAACAACCGTCAGACACTTTATTTCCCAATTCTTTTATTGTGTACTTTGTGCTAATCTCATTAAGGCCACAGCGAGTGGCTCCAGAGTAATGTCGGTAGCTGGCGTAACCATGCGTCGTAACAGGAAATGGCATTTAGCACAGCTCATGTGCTCGTAAGGTATTCAGCTGGAGCAAATCAATTTCTGAGTAATGTCGACAAGACGTACAGAACACGTAATTCAGTATGTTTCATTCAACCAGCATTGTAGTGCAGAAAATAAATGTCTGTAGCCTTTGAGGTGGATCATGTTACCTTCTGCAGTACGTGGCGTCGACTAACGCTTAATAAACGCCTCCATTGTCCGCAGGTATACGACATCCGAACTCGTCGTGTAGATTACCGAGTTGAGATTAAGATGCTGAGAGACTTGCTGAAACTGTTGTGAACTATTCTTCGCCCAAGTCGAGAGCCTTTCCTGTTTCTTCGGTGTGCGTGCTATTGTATCATAGCTATGAATTCCAGAAGTATTTTTGTAATGTGTGAGCTACTGAGATTTTCGTATGCTGACATTAGCAAAAATGTACTGTACGTGATATGTTGAGATAACTTGGGAATAAGCTACTTATACTGCCCAATTAAATTTCGGGAGTACAGCCGCATAAACTTTATTTCTTCTTCTTTTAATGTTTCGGCCGTATACCTTGCGGAAGTCTTCAGACTGAGCGGACAGACGGAAGCTACAGTACGCTGCAGTACTCGTTTCGTCCTTTCAAATCACAGAAAAATCAGTGGCTAGAGACGTCGGACGGTGGCAAAGAGTATGTATAAATTTAGTCTCTGGCTACACGGTCGATCCATGCTGGGATGTCTACATGTCATAGCCATTGTTAGCTGAACTGTAGCCACTTCTTTATGAGTTTATTAAACAAAGTGCCGGATTCCATGATTTATCTACGCTGAAACCACTACTTTGTTAATTAAAGTCCTTGCCAAACGAATTTCAGCTGCTTTTTTTTTACCACTGAAACCCAAAAAGATGAAGATGCTAGGACTTTAATGTTTTCAAACCACATAGAGTGACCTTTATCAAAATAGTGCTCTGCCATGCCAGATATATTGGGCTGTAAGAGCTGGATATACCTACGGTGTTTCATGTATCTTTCCTAGAATGTAGGAGTAGTCCGTCCGATGTATGAAAGGTCACTCTCGCAGAGGATCTTGTAAACGCCAGCCTTGTAGACCACCCAGTCATCTTAGACAGAGCCCAAGAGTGCTGCTGTCTTCGCTGTAGGGCGAAAAATCGCATTACTTTGTGTTTGCTCAGGATTTATTGCAAGTATGGCCTTTTGTATGACGGACAGGCGACTCGTACAATCCAGAAAAGATGAATGGAACATTGTAAATTCACCAAGTCCAATAAATCGCCTGTGGAAAAGCACTGCATCGATACCGATCACCCTACGCGGTGTGAAAAGTCGAAATTCTTGCACCGACTTTATATTTTTCGATCCGATGGTGGAAGAAGTAGATGAAATTCATCCTTCGAAGAATTTAATTTACGGAGGTAGCGGTTTCAACCTAGACAACTTCAGTGAAGCTAAGAATGACACATCGATATTCCATCATGTTTGACTGCGAAACACAGCTTCAACTTATCGTATTCTTACCGCCGATCAACGTCTCTTCCGCTTGTGTTTTCTGAAGTTTAAGACGACAGGACAAGTACTGTATCGTACTGTGCCTTCAATCTGTCCTCTCATTTTGAAGAAAACTGGAAGTAATACAGAGAAAATATTAGAAAAAGAAGAAGAAATATATATTTGATGCAGCTACATTCTCGAAATTTAGTCAGTTACACTGAAGAGCCGAAGAAACGGTGAAGAGCCAAAGAAACTGGTACACCTGCCTAATGTCGCGTAGGCTCCCCGCGAGCTTGCAGAAGTGCCGCAACACGACATGTGATGGACTCGACTAATGTCTGAAGCAGTGCTGGAGGGAACTGACGACATGAACGCTGCAAGGTTGTCCACAGATCTGTAAGAGTACGAGGGGTTGAGGATCTCTTCTGAACAGCACGTTCGAGACATTCCAGATTGCTCAATAACATTCGTGTGTGGAGAGATCTATGGGCAGCGGATGCGTTTAAACTCAGAAGAGCGTTTCTGGAGCCATTCTGTAGCAATTCCGGACGAGTGGTGTGTCGCATTGTCCTGATGGAATTCCTCAAGTCCTTCGGAATTCTCCCTGTCAGAGACGTATCTAGGCATATCAGGGGGCCCTTATCACACCATTACGCGCGCCCCACAACATTACAGAGCCTCCATCAACCTGAACAGTCCCCTGCTGACATGCATTGTCCATGGTTTCATGAGGTTGCCTCCATACCCGTGCACGTCCATCCACTCGATACAGTTTGAAAGAAACTCGTCCGACCAGCCAACATGTTTCCAGTCGTCAACAGTCCAATGTCGGTGTTGACGGGCCCAGGCGAGGCGTAAAACTTTGTGTCGTGCAGTCATCAAAGGTACATGAGTGGACCTTCGACTCCAAAAGCCCATATCAATGAGGTTTCGTTGAACGGTTCGCACGCTGACAATTGTTGATGGCCCAGCAATGGAGTCGGCAAACTTTTTACGGAAGGGTTGCACTTCTGTCACGCTGAACGATTCTCTTCAGCCGTCATTGGTCCCGTTCTGGCTGTATTTTTTTCGGCCGCACCGATGTCGGGGATTTGATGTTTTACCCGATTCCTGAATACGGTACACTCGTGAAATGGTCGCACCGGAAAATATCCACTTAATCGCTACCTCGGAGATGCTGCCTCCCATCGCACGTGCGCCGTCTATAACAGCACGTTCTAACTCTCTTAAATCTTGATAACCTGCCATTGCAGCACTAGTAACCGATCTGACAGCTTCGCCAGATCCTTGTTGTCTTACGTAGGCGTTGCCGACCGCAGCGCCTTATCTGCCTGTTTACTTATCTCTGTATTTAAATACGCATGCCCATAGCATTTTCTTTGGCACTTCAATGTATTACGCCCCGAAACATCAAGATACACATCAAGCTATTTCTGGGCTTCTACCATAAACAAGAAATTTAAATGAAGTAAAATAGTAGTAGCATGAAGGCACAGTTACTTCTACTAAACACCATACTGAGAGAATAAACTGAAAGAGCTGAAGAACATTACAGACTGAGGACATTGCTGTAAGTGGAAGTCGAAATAAATTGTAAATACAGTCGGATCTCCTGGGGATCTAAAATCGATCTAAAAGTACAATGACTGTTGTTATGGAGAGAGTTAACACTAACTGGACCTTTGATGAAATTTGTGGAATATACAGTGGACACCTGTACTTACTTGGAAAAGGCTTATTGATAGCCGGCCGCTGTGGCCGAGTGGTTCTAGGCGCTTCAGTGCGGAACCGCGCTGCTGCTACGGTCGCAGGTTCGAATCCTGCATCCGGCATGGATGTGTGTGATGTCCTTAGGTTAGTTCGGTTTAAGTAGTTCTAAGTCTAGGGGACTTAGAGCCATTTGAACCATTTTTTCCCTATTAATAAGAGGATGGACCCCCTCAATTTGCTTATAATACAACTGTGATTCTTCTTCGGTCAGAACCTCTTCTAACACCTGTAGTGACGAGGGAGGCGGAAATCTGCTCCGAAGTCTGCGCTTCAATACCGCTCACAAGGGTTCTATGATGTTCAAGTCCTGGGACTGTGCTGGTCAAGCAAGACGCTGCAGTTCAGTTGCATGCTCCCCATACCAGGATTGTACAGTCCTGGCTGTGTGAATTGGTCCTGAAGAGTGGCATCGTTGTTGGGGAACAACATTTGAATAATGGAGTGCACCTGACCACCTAACATGTTCATATAATCGTTGGCGATAACACGGCCTTTGAGAGTTATGATGGGAGCATCAGAATACTTCCATGCTAAACCCTTGGAATAAAGCCATCAGGATTGTAGGCTTTTTGGCGTTCTGCAGACATAAACCTGATCCGATGTTGGAAAAACGAAGACATTGACTCGTCGGACCACATGACGTGTTTCCACTGATCAGCCGTCCCGGATTTATGCTCCTGACACCATGTTTACTCTTCTTCGCGTTGGTTGTCCTCACTAATGGTTTCGTTATAGCAGCTCGTCCTTGAATATTCGCTTCACGGAGTTCTCGGCGACAGTGTCGATTGATACGGGTTCTCGAAGATTACTATTGACCTCTGCAGTCACTTCAGTAGCCGTAGTTTTAATTGTTTTGACAGAATTCGTGTTAGCGTAAGACGACCTTGTCATTTAGTTTTGATTTTCGCCCACTATTACGTTTATGCGTTGATGTCTTTCCACATTTTTTGTAGGATGTCATCACTATTGAAGCAGTTGCTCTTGAAACATTCAATAAGTTTGCTGTCCTGCTTACTGATGCTCCAGCTAATCTGGCCACCACTCTGTTAGGTCTTTCAATGCACGTTGATCTGTAGCTCTGAATGCAAATACGAGGTGAGCACTATTCGTAAACAACCTGCACTTATGCTTATTCCGTATTGAACACGCACAGTCCAGCGCAACACGTGCCTTACCAGCATTGCTGAGCGCCAAACGCAACCATCCCAATACTACTACTGTTCACATTATTTTGCCTGTCCCCTGTATTTATCTCGACGTACGTGATCCAGTTTACACTGGGGAGACAAAAGTCAAGGGACATCGACATGCACACACAGGGTGGTCCATTGATAGTAACCGGGCCAAATATCTCACAAAATAAGCACCAAACGAAAAAACTACTAAGAACGAAACTCGTCTTGCTTAAAGGGGGAAACCAGATGGCGCTATGGTTGGCCCGCTAGATGGCGCTGCCACAGGTCAAACGGATATCAACTGCGTTCTTACCAAGCGAGGTGGCGGAGTGGTCAGACACTGGACTCGCATTTGGGAGGACGACGGTTCAATCCCGCGTCCGGCCATTCTGATTTAGGTTTTCCGTGATTTCACTAAATCACTCCAGGCAAATGCCGGGATGGTTCGTCTGACAGGGCACGCGGCCCTTCCCCATCCTTCCCTAATCCGATGAGACCGATGACCTCACTGTCTGGCCTCCTACCCCACACAACCCAACCCAACTGCGTTCTTTTTTTTTTTTTTTTTTAAATAGGAACCCCCATTTTTATTACATATTCGTGTAGTACGTAAAGAAATATGAAAGTTTTAGTTGGACCACTTTTTTCGCTTTGAGATAGACGGCGCTGTAATTGTCACAAACGTATAAGTACGTGGTACCACCTAACATTCTGCCAGTGCGGACGGTATTTGCTTCATGATACATTACCCGTGTTCAAATAGACCGTTTACCAACTGCGCAACAGGCCGATATCGTGTTGATGTATGGCTATTGTGATCAAAATGCCCAACGGGTGTCTGCTATGTATGCTGCTCGGTATCCTGGACTACATCATCCAAGTGTCCGGATCGTTCACCGGATAGTTACGTTATTTAAGGAAACAGGAAGTGTTGAACCACATGTGAAACGTCAACCACGGCCTGCAACCAATGATGATGCCCAAGTAGGTGTTTTACCTTTGTCAGTAGCAGACAAATTGCGCGAGAATCGGGAATCTCAAAAACGTCGCTGTTGAGAATGCTACATCAACATCTTTTGCGCCCGTACCATATTTCTATGCACCAGGAATTGCATGGCGACAACTTTGAACGTCGTGTAGAGTTCTGCCACTGGCCACAAGAGAAATTACGGGACGATGACAGATTTTTTGCACGCGTTCTATTTATCGACGAAGCGTCATTCACCAACAGCAGTAACGTAAACCAGCATAATATGCACTATTGGGCAATGGAAAATCGACGATGGCTGCGACATGTGGAACATCAGCGACCTTGGTGGGTTGATCTATGGTGCGGCATTATGGGAGGAAGGGTAATGGGCCCCCTTTTATCGATGGCAATCTAAACGGTACAATGTATGCTGATTCCTACGTAATGTTCTACCGATGTTACTACAAGATGTTTCACTGCATGACAGAATGGCGATGTACTTCCAACATGATGGATGTCCGGCACATAGCTCGCGTGCGGTTGAAGCGGTATTGAATAGCATATTTCATGACAGGTGGATTGGTCGTCGAGGCACGTTCACCGGATCTGACGTCCCCGGATCTCTTTCTGTGGGGAAAGTTGAAGGATATTTGCTATTCTGATCCACAGACACCGCCTGACAACACGCGGCAGCGCATTGTCAATGCATGTGCGAACATTACGGAAGGCGAACTACTCGTTGTTGAGAGGAATGTCGTTACACGTATTGCCAAATGCATTGAGGTTGACGGACACATTTTTGAGCATTTATTGAATTAATGTGGTATTTACAGGTATCACGCTGTAACAGCATGCGTTCTCAGAAATGATAAGTTCACAAAGGTAAATGTATCATATTGAAGCAATCGAAATAAAATGTTCAAACATCCTTAAGTTCTTTATTTTAATTTTAAAAACCTACATGTTACCAACTGTTCGTCTAAAATTGTGAGCCGTATATTTGTGACTATTACAGCACCATCTACCACAAAGCGAAAAACGTGGTCCAACTAAAACATTCATATTTTTGTACGTACTATACGAATATGTATAAAAAATGGGGGTTTGCTATTTAAAAAAATCGCATATCCGTTTGACCTATGGCAGCGCCATCTAGCGGGTCAACCATAGCGCCATCTGGTTTCCCCCTTCAAGCTAGACAAGTTTCGTTCTTTGTAGTTTTTTTCGTTTGACGCTCATTTCGTGAGATGTTTGCTCCGCTCACTATCAATGGACCACCCTGCATACACAAGGCGGCAGTGTCGCAGTGCATTTGGCGGAGCTGTCATTTGAAGGCACGACATTCATGTGAAAAGCTTCCGACGAGGTTATGGCCGCATGACATGAATTAACAGAGTTTGAACGTGGAGCGGTAGTTGGAACTAGAAGCACGGGACATTCCATTTCGGAAATCGTTAGGGAATTTAATATTCCCATATTTACAGTGTCAAGAGTGTGCCGAGAATACCAGATTTCAGGCATTACATCTCACCACGGACGTCGCAGTGACCGTGGGCCTTCACTTGACGACCGAAAGTAGCGACATCTGTGTAGAGGTGTGAGTGCTAACAGTCAAGCAGCACTGTGTGAAATAACCGCAGAAATCAATGTGGGACGTACGACAGTCAGGAAAGTGCGGCCAAATTTGCCGTTGGTGGTTTGTGGCAGCAGACAACCGACACGAATGTCTTTGCCAAGAATAGTTAATACGACATCGTCTGCAGCTCCTCTCCTGGGCTCGTGACCATATCGGTTGCACACCAGACGACTGGAAAACCATGGCCTGGTCACATGAGTCACGACTTCAGTTGGTAAGATATGATGTTAGGATTCGAGAGTGGTGCAGACACCACGAAGCCATCGAGCCCAGTTGTCAACAAGGCACTGTGCAAGCTGGTGGTGCCTCCATAGCGGTGTAGGCTGTGCTTACATGGAGTGGACTGTGTCCCCTGGTCCATCTGAACCGATCGTTGACTGGAAATGGTTATGTTTGGCTACTTACAGACCATCTGCTGCCATTCTGCACCTGCAACGCTTCCGCAATTAAGGACGGCTATAATGGCGGCATGGCTCACTATTTATGCAGGGGCTTCCAACGACTTGTTGAGTCTATTCCACGTCGAGCTGCTCTACTACGCCAGGCAAAAGGAGGTCCCAAACGATATTAGGAGGTACCCTCACAGTTTCACTCACCTCAGTGTATAAGTTCTTGAAAATGTTTGCCGGCATCTGTGGCCGAGTGGTTCTAGGTGCTTTAGTCCGGAACCGCGCTGCTGCTGCGGTCGCAGGTTCGAATCCTGCATCTGGCATGGATGTGTGTGGTGTCCTTAGGTTAGTTAGGTTTAAGTAGTTCTAAGTCTAGGTGACTGATGACCTCAGATGTTAATACCCATGGTGCTTAGAGCCATTTGAACAATATTTCTTTAATTTTTTTTCCATCGGGAGTTGATGGAACGACTGTTTATGAGAAGTCTGGTGCGATTTTTGGATCGTAAGGGATTTTGATCTTGGATGGTCCAGCCATAGAAAGTTTTCGTGGCGCTGAAAACTGCCTGAGTATTGTTAACGTCTCCTAGGTTCTGCGTTTAAAGGAATTTCTTTTCCTCCATTCATTCTTAAGAGTCCGAGGTATACCTCGAACGCCGGCGTGGCCGAGCGGTTCTAGGCGCTTTAGTCTGGAACCGCTCGACCGCTACGGTCACAGGTTCGAATCCTGCTTCGGGCATGGATGTGTGTGATGTTCTTACGTTAGCTCTAAGGGACTGATGACCTCAGATGTTAAGTCCCATAATGCTCAGAGTCATTTGAGCCCTATACCTCGAACTTAAGCTTTGGCCGCTGTGAGATGTTTCTTGTCGTGGGCTGTGTTGGGGTTCCTGTCCTGTCAATGCGAGCTTGCCCCTTTCGATCTATGACACTGGACTTCATGTCGTTTTCATGCTCTCTCTTGTGACTCTGATACAGCTGTGAAGGCATTGCTAATTTTGAGTGGTATTTTTTTTCTCTTTTTTCGACTTCATACATACCTCCGCTACTTCAGATATTTTCTATCCTATAGCATAAAGTGTAACTAGGTATTACATTTATTATGGAATGGTACGATGTTATTATTAACGTGTTTATTTTCATTTTTTGAGTATACAGTAATTTTAATTTTACAGTCGTTTTTCTAATAACGCTGTTAAGTATAATGGGTAAAAAATGCTGCTATATGGATTGCGAGAACTATATCGATAGTCGAACAGTGAGGCAGACATTCTTTATGACGAGTTCGTGGGGTAAGCTAAGAATATAACGGTGTCGCGCTGGAAAAACGTACATTAAATACTGTCGAACTCATACTTGCAAATACGGAAACATTAACTTGGATATTATGGAAAGAAAATGTTAGTATGTTTTGGTTAGTGCAAACCTCGTAGAGGGCCACAAACAGAAATCACAGAAATCGCAAGTGAACAGTGAGTGTTGTCTGTTTAACCAAATTGTTTCCTGAGGGGTGAGTTGCAAAAATTAAATCATTCTGAAATCTTTCATTTTCAACTTAATCTTTCCTATGCGTGACATTTCATTAACTGTCGGTCTAACAACAATTAATTAGTTTACAGGCTGCGATTTCGCAGATGCGACGAGTGTCACAAAACGGGCAAGCACAAGCTTTAACTTCAGGATCAGCGAGTTGAACTGAATTCTGCACTTTTTTTCAAAATTGTAGACTTGACTTTAATAGCTGCATTGCTTGTGCCAGAAATGTTATTATCACATACACGTACAAGGTTCGACTGAAATAGTACCAGTGTTTTCCAATTGCCATGGACCCGAAGGAAGACGACGGAGGAATAATAGACCGCCAAGCAGATCGTGCAGTATAGAAGAGGATGCGGCAGTTGCAGTTTACCAGGAAGACATGTACTATAATTTCGCCGCCACCACAGACGAACTGCCGATGACTTCGCACAACACCACCCAAGCCCAGATTAGCCTCGCTACAAATATTCTGTCTCTCCCTCTCTCTCTTTCTCTTTTTCTCAAAAATGTTCAGATGTGTGTGAAGTCCTAAGGGACCAAACTGGTGAGGTCATCAGTCCATAGACTTACACGCTACTGAAACTAACTTACACTAAGAACAACACACACACCCATACCCGAGGGAGGACTCGAACCTCCGGGGGGAGGGGCCGCACTAACAGTGACATGGCGCCTCAAACCGCGCGGTCACTCCTCTCTTTTTCTCTCCTCATAGCTCAGCAAAGACTCAGAAAAGATTTCCTAGCAATTTAATTGTAATTTCATTTCTTTTTGTTAGAGACCGGCCGAAGTGGCCGAGCGGTTCTAGGCGCTACAGTTGGGAATCGCGTGACCGCTACGGTCGCAGGTTCGAATCCTGCCTCGGGCATGGATGTGTGTGATGTCCTTAGGTTAGTTAGGTTTAACTAGTTCTAAGTTCTAGGGGACTAATGACCTCAGTAGTTGAGTCCCATAGTGCTTATAGCCATTTGAACAATTGTTTTGAACGGCAGGTGGCAGTCTCTCAGCCCACTTGTGCATGGAGCCATTATGCTAAGTTAATTTTCTGTTTGCTGCGTTAATTATTGTGTTCTGCTCCTGTCCAGCTTTCCTATGACAAAAGTTGCTGCACCACTCTGTGCCACACCTTTCCTTACCGTTGTGTATGAAGTCTTACACCAAACTTTGCACTGGCTGGAGCGGCCGTGCGGTTCTAGGCGCTACAGTCTGGAACCGCGCGACCGCTGCGGCAGCAGGTTCGAATCCTGCCTCGGGCATGGATGTGTGTGATGTCCTTAGTTTAGTTAGGTTTAAGTTCTAAGGGAGTGATGACCTCAGAAGTTAAGTCCCATAGTGCTCAGGGCCATTTGAACCACTTTTTTTGTTAGAAACTTTATCCAATATTTATTTTCTTTGAATAAATGTAGTTTTATAGTGAGTGTATTTAAAATTTCGTGCTGACGTTATTTGCCATATGATTACTTCCTTGCTGTTACTATTAGCTAACTTCTCCTTTCTCTCTTCTTCCAAATTTTGGTAGCTGTAGTATTTATCTTTACGATTCTGAAGTTGCCGAATGTAGTGGATTCTATGCATGCAGTGATCTAGTGATATGATATTTAGGCTAGATTTAAGGCACCTTTCATAAGTCCTTCCCCATCCAGGGTGAGCAACTTGGATGGTTTAAAGGTCTGCTCATTGTCTAGTGTAGCACACAGACTGTTCTACAGCCCGTCCCACAAGAAAAACGGCTGTCTAACACCCGAAACCTACGTGACAGCTTGTCACTAAGAGTCCCCAGAATACACAATAACATCCCGAGAGCCACATGGCTTGGTTTCATGCGTTTTGACAATGTTTGTGAGGTACTATAGAAAACCCCGGTAGGTGAAATCGTTTTACGTGGGAATTCCACTGCACCTCAGCAAGTACACAATCCTTGACAGTCACAGGATCTGGCCCCAATGACACAGAAACTACGACGACGTGGGACTCCTCGATGTTGCAGCCTTCTTCCGCCTTCTCGGCCACTGAAGCAGTGTCGCTAGATATCACACAAAAATCTACCACTGAAACTTTCGAAAGCCACCTGTACAAGACAGACGCTATTAGATTTAATCCCCTTCGTACACAAGGCAGAGTTGTCTGCTCTCCCAGATCCGTCGTGACATTTATCCCCTCCACCGTCGCTGCCGCTGAAGCCCTCGTCGTAAGCCTGACCTGGGGTCAGTGACCCGAGGTAATTAACGAAGTATTACACCTCACATCACTGGGCATGGTATCGGCTACGGCGGAGTTAATCAGTAGTAATCAGTGACCATTGTATACACGGTGACCCAAAAACCAGTTAACACTTGAAAATGAACTAATTAAAGTGATAATGTAGGTAGAGAGGTAAATCTTGAACACATGTGTGAAAAGACATGGGGCTTCATTGAAACCAAACACTAGTACAACTGGCCAACAGACGACGATGGACAGCAACACGTCCGTGAAGCCGCATAAGAATCGTGTATGGTTCAAATGACCCTGAGCGCTATGGGACTTAACTTCTGAGGTCATCAGTCCCCTAGAACTTTGAACTACTTGAACCTAACAAACGTAAGGACATCACACACAGCCATGCCCGAGGCAGCATTCGAACCTGCGACCGTAGCGGTCCCGCGGTTCCAGACTGTAGCGCCTAGAACCGCTCGGCGAATCGGGAATAAATAAGCTGTAGTGAGAGAGGCAGCCACCACTCTAGCGTGGCTGATAACACCTGCTGGAACATACGACTTTGACACCCGTCCTGTATCCCATACTGTTACACGTGTCAAAGACCAGTTGCGCTCATCGTTTTGTGAGGATCGCGTGAGCCGCCACGTCCGCCAAGCTTCAACTTTTAGGTCCCCAGACCCCAATCCGTGCGATTATTGGTTGTGGGGTTCCGAGAAGTCGCAAGTATACCGCGATCGTCCGACCTCATTACGGATACTAGAACAGCTGACGGCAGGTTGTCACCACACCCATTGAAATGCTGTACAGCGGTGTATACAACATTGATCCTCGAATAGAGGCACTGTTGATGATTAACGGGCGTCATGTTGAGCATTTGTTAGACAGAACATGAGCCTTTCTTAGACAGAACATGGTCTTTGCTAAAAATAACTTTTATGCTAATTATTGCTTCTGTATCACACGAAGCGCCATCCGTTAGTCATTTTGTGCATTTTTCTTTGGTTTCAATGAAACCCCATGCCTTTTCAAGTGTTTGTGTTAGTTTTTACGTCTCTACCTACATTATTACGTGAAGTATTGGACTTCGAAATATTAACGGACTTTTGGGTCACCCTGTACGTCTGTAGGTAAATTCAGATGTACACATTTTTAAACACCTATATGAGCCCTGCTAAGTGCATCCTACCGACATCTTTTCTTTTTACAGTGAACATCTGAATTTCGCAGAACTGTAATAATATTTTGATGGAGAATTTCACACTTCAATAGTAATGAAAGCAGAGTGGCAATCAGTAAAATGCGCAAATAATTCTTCACAATACTTCTTACAGTTAGCTTCTGCGACGAGGTATCTCTAGATGTGGCTGATAATCGTGGGTTTCGTAGGAATCGAGATAAATGTGCACACTTCTGCAGTTTCATTACTATTTTAAAGACACGCACTCATAACGCTGCACTAAGATTGTTTCAGAGACAACAAATTGGAAACACATAGCTCGCCTGCTACAGCTAAGTGACATTGAATTTTTAAATCGTTCCTCCTCTGTATACTGTCAAATATATATATATATATATATATATATATATATATATATATATATATATATTAAATTACTCTTTTGAGGATAAATGTTAGTGTTGGAGTACCAGTATTGACGGTTTTTACTGAACAGTCACATAATGCCCTATTTAAAGGTTTTCTCCACCAGTAAATACACTACTGGCCATTAAAATTGCTACACGACGAAGATGATGTGCTACAGACGCGAAATTTAGCGGACAGGGAGAAGATGCTGTGATACGCAAATGATTAGCTTTTCACAGCATTCACTTAAGGTTGGCGCCGGTGGTGACACCTAACGTGCTGACATGAGGAAAGTTTCCAACCGATTTCTCACACACAAACAGCAGTTCACCGGCGTTGCCTGGTGAAACGTTGTTGTGATTCCTCGTTTAAGAAGGAAAAATGCGTACCATCACGTTTCCAACTTTGGTAAAGTTCGGATTATAGCCTATCGCGATTGAGGTTTATCGTATCGCGACATTGCTGCTCGCGTTGGTCGAGATCCAATGACTGTTAGCAGACTATGGAATCGGTGGGTTCAGGAGGGTAATACGGAACGCCGTGCTGGATCCCAACTGTCTCGTATCACTAGCAGTCGAGATGACAGGCATCTCATCCGCATGGCTGTAACGGATGGTGCAGCCACGTCTCGATCCCTGAGTCAACAGATGGGGACGTTTGCAAGACAACAACCATTTGCACGAGCAGTTCGACTACTTTTGCAGCAGCATTGACTATCAGCTCGGAGACCATGGCTGCAGTTACCCTTGACGCTGCATCACAGACAGGAGCGCCTGCGATGGTGTACTCAACGACGAACCTGGGTGCACGAATGGAAAAACGTCATTTTTTCGGATGAATCCAGGATCTGTTTACAGCGTCATGATGGTCGCATCCGTGTTTGGCAACATCGCGGTGAACGCACATTAGAAGCGTGTATTCGTCATCGCCATACTGGCTTATCACCCGGCGTGATGGTATGGGGTGC
Source organism: Schistocerca gregaria (assembly GCF_023897955.1). NCBI lineage: Eukaryota > Metazoa > Arthropoda > Insecta > Orthoptera > Acrididae > Schistocerca > Schistocerca gregaria. The sequence goes on from NC_064926.1 coordinate 478,465,403, forward strand.
CATTGCTTACACCTCTCAGTCACGTCTTGTATGCAATGACGGCACTTTGAACAGTGGACGCTAAATTTCAGAAGTGTTACGACCCGTGGCTCTACCCTCCATTCGATATCTGCGAAACCTTACATTTCAGCAGGATTATGCACGACCGCATGTTGCAGGTCCTGTACGGGCCATTCTGGATACAGAAAATGTTCTACTGCTGCCCTGGCCAGCACATTCTCCAGATATCCCACCAATTGAAAACGTCTGGTCAATGGTGGCCGAACAACTGGCTCGTCACGATACGCCAGTCACTACTCTTGATGAACTGTAGTATCGTGTTGAAGCTGCATGGGCAGCTGTACCTGTACACGCCATCCAAGCTGTGTTTAACTCAATGCCGCGGCATATGAAGGCCGTTATTACGGCCAGATGTGGTTGTTCTGGGTACTGATTTCTCAGGATCTATTCACCCAAATTGCGTGAAAATGTAATCACATATCAATTCTAGAATAATGTATTTGTCCAATGAATTTCTTCTTGGTGTAGCAATTTTAATGGCCAGTAGTGTAGTACTCCAGCAAGCGTGGTATATGTAATATATGATTCTTTAGCGTATAAAACTCTAAAATTTACG